>NW_020312045.1:0-141775 GCF_002999335.1 Cyclospora cayetanensis | reverse complement strand
GTATGCGCGGACTTTGTTGTGCACGTACGTGGCCTGTGGGGAGGAAGGGGGTTTACAGGCAGCCGTGGAAGTGTTGGAATTTAGGAATGCTGAGTGCCGATAGCATATCAATGACTGCTTCTAGTGGGGTGAACTGGAGATCTTGAGCCCTAGTGGTTAGTGGAGGAGCACCAGCTGGTTTCATTGAGTGCGGGAGAATTTGCGGCTCCTTTAGGGTGGCAATGTTAGTCGTCCTGGACGACGCTCTTTGCGTGTCTTTGTAATTGGTCTCCCATAGTGCAGATTCTCCACTAAAATATTTTTGTCTGCTGATATTCAGAGAATTCCTACGCTGCCCCTTGATCGTGGTCACTATTAGCTACGCTGTTTGTACACCCTGCTGTATGCCTCTATTGTGTCTCTAGCGTCGATTAAGCGGCCGGCGCCAGCTCTGTTGGGGAAGCAGATATTGATCTATGGCCCTGCTTAAGTGTTGCGATATAGTAATTTACCTTTTGTTTTCTCGTATCAGGATGCCTAAATATTTCAGCTTTCAGCGTTCCGACAGGAGCAAGGCATTGAGCCGTAGCGGTCGTGTCGGCTTGATCCCATACTTGTTTTGGGCTACTGCATGCTCTTCGCTTTAACTCCTCTCTGCCATTCAATGCGCATATTTGCTTTCCTCATGGCACTGTTTTCGCGTCTATGCCTGCTTTGGAACTGGCGAAACTTCTGGAGCTCCTTCTGCTCGCGGTTGGTCTTCACGGCGGTACGGAGCATGCGGGCGTGAGTTTGAGTCAGGGCACAGCTACGGATTATGCTATAGTTGAACACTTCCCATTTGAAAATATGTAGCGAGAGTCCAGGAGCTCCTTCTGCTCGCGGTTGGTCTTCACGGAGTTACGGAGCATGAGGGCTTGAGTTTGAGTCAGGGCAGAGCTACGGATTATGCTACAGTTGAACACTTCCCATCTGGCAACATGTACTAATCTCTAGTAGTAATACATTTGATATGACTAATTGGTATGTTTGTTATTAACTCTTGTCACCGACTACTGGCAGCTCGGCATAGGAAAACGCAATGTTGGTGGTGCGTGCGTTAGACAAAATGCGCAACAACTTGTGGAAGCTCGAAAAGTTTAGAGGATTTTCCACTGCGCGATATCTGTGCCTCTCAGATCATGGGACCTTCGAGGTGTGGGGGCAGGGGAGGCGAAGCTTCTACGAAGCAACGCGAAATGATATTCTATATAGCTAGAATTGGGTCTGGGGTTCATCATGAATCTAGAACTAAGTCGGATGGCACATTACAGCTGGAGCAGATTTTGATCGTAAGCTATTTTGCCCTCCTCTATTTATGTGTTTGCAAGCAATAGGTATTACATAAATTAGATTGTGTTTTGCAATGCTGGGTCAGACTTTGCGAGCCGAGCTCCACCTAGAGACATTCTCATACACCAGTTATATTACGCTTTAAATTCGCCAAGAATTATTTCTCTGGATTGCTGCAAATGCATGATCTTGTTTGCCAGTATTTTACAGTGTATACAATCACGGTGAATGCTGTATGCGTGTGTTCCAAAGTGCTATGTGCGAAGGGGTGGCGAAACTCTCGGTGCCTCGACTGCAACGATGTGCAAGCTAGATAGAAACTCTTCCTTCGTGCCTAAACTCCGAGGTAAAACAACGGTTGGAGCCGTTTGGGGTGTATTAGCTTTTACTGAGCGCATTTACCATTTGAGGCTAAGGGCCTCCCCGCGTAGGCCATCGTTATAGTGCCACATGAGCTCTGGAGCCTCTTTCGATGAAACTGCCCTTCAGAATCAGTCCCTTGTTAAGAGCAACCATACAACTCCATCCAATAAATAGATAGCATCAGAAGGCGCTTTTAAACGAAAGAATTACATATTACGGATGGTTTTTGGCTGGTAATAGTATTTGATGCGGAGGGAGTGGCATGCAACCGTTTCAGTGATCTTCAGTTCCTTTTGTGCCCTGGGAGGCTTGTTGCTCCATGATAATGTAATGACAACAGTAGGATCATTAAGGCCAGTAAAGGAGAGAGATAAGGGTTCCACTCCCGAATGTATGCAATCCCTGCATCCGCTGGAAGGGAGCCTATATGAAGTAAGAGAGGGGGAAAAGTTCTCCCGTTTTCCATGTTTTGTTGCCCCCAGCTTTTGCAGAGTGTCATTAAAATTAGAAAAAAAATATTTTGTCACCACTTAAAGCTTCGGTAGCCAGAAAAGCCCTTCACGTGGTACAGGCGAGATACCAATGAGATATGCGTGCTTGATCAGGCACTACGCCATGCACTACATTTTGTGCGGCGCATTTGGGCGAAACAGAAATCGAGCTGACACTGTATTTGTAGTTAATTTGGAGGACTAATTTCATTGTATGCACCTCCGTGGCTCTCAGATCATGCAGCAGGAGCAATCTGAAGGTATGGGCGTACGGATGCGCTACAGGAGCACTGGCTGTAATCTTGTGTTTGTGGCTAAATATTTTGGCCTTCAAAAAGTCCACCTGACCATAAATGACCAGAACTGAGCGTCAGTGAAAGCAAACTGTTTTGTGTTTTACTTCATCCCTAGGCAAGAGACCTTCCCCTGCGCTGCACTGGAACCTTGTTTTCTTGTACAGCGATAAGCCGCTTATGCCAGATATGTATAAGCAGCTTCGAGGTTCTGGTTTTCGGACTTGCTTTATTGGCTTGCGCGTTTTTCTTCACAGATTATTTATGGCCATACTCAGCTTCACTGTTGCTGTGCTGAACCACTTGGCCGAACTAGTCTGGTTCGAAGCCCCTTCCATCTCGATGTGGGTGTCTCCTTTTTAGTTGTCAATCCAAGTAATTTCACTCATCATACCAGGAAAACATGCTTCTTCAGGCTGGAATAACTAAAAAGTGATAGGGAACCTAGCGCGGTGTCAACAGCTGGACCACCATGAGCAGAATACCCTTCGTCACCGAGTGGACATCTCGGTTCTGCTCGGCACAGGAAACTCCGATTAACTGTAATTCTGTTTAAATCACATGTTAAGTCTTTTGAGCTGGATCAAATTGTTTTTACTGATATATATGGTCTTTTGAGGAGACCAAGCATCGGCTACTTTTCTTGGATTGTTGCCTATCGCTGTTTCGCCCCAGTGACCCTGCCAGCTCTAGTCCATGTGCACTTCTCCACGTTTGATGTATCCCTCTTCAGCCCATGGTCATAGTGTGCGCCTTGTAGAGCTAGGGCATGTGTCTCGCACCTTTAACAGCAGGAGAAGTATTATCCTGTTAATCCACGTAGCCCTAGTGTAGAGTCTTCAGGAAGTCAAGTATACAGTGAGATCATGCCCCCAACGCCCACTGCTTCTCTCTCTCACCTATTTTTTTATTCTTTTGGATTTCATTTCTCGCCGAGCTGATTTCAAGTTAACGAGCCCGTGACAATGATTCCCTAAAGGCTCAAGTACAGGTGTACCACCACACCACATTGTCTCCCATAAACAGCCCATATCGAGCTCGCCTTTCAAGTTTGCTGCGATCCCATACGGTAAGCAGCTCTCATTAGTCATGCCTCGCCAGGCAGGAAGCCAGAGACTAAGACGAATGCCTTGATGCCTCACGCAAGGAGCTTGGAGCCAGCAGAAACGCCGGTGACACCAGCACCCATGACTCTTCTCACTGAGGCTGTTGTAGTGCGAGTCTTTGCAGAACCGAAAACAATGAAAGCACCAGAAACACACTGTCTTCTCCCAACAGCCCACATCAAGCTCCGCCTTCAAGCTCCTACCCGTTTCACAAGGAAAAGCAGCTCTCAACAGTAAGAAGGATTATTATATTCACCAGCGGCAACCCCAACAGACGACCTAAATGCTACCTGACCCCTTACTCCCAAAAGATACGAGCAAACAAAGATCCTGAACGCGATTCGATGTCAACAGCAGATCGAGGACCGGAACGGCTGGCAACTGCGTTACCCATTTGGGAAGCGCTCTTGTCAGTGGCAGAAAGATCTCGATAAGGTTTAGCGCAGCATCCAAAGTTGCATTCACATACATCTTCAAACAGCCACGCTTGGCGCTGCTCCAACAGGAATAGAAAGAGAATAATCTGCGATTGGAGCAAGACGAAGAGACGCAGCAACGCAATGGAGTGCAGCTACCAACATTGTTTGGCTCTACCTGATCCAGCGCTCCTAGCAGCGGTGTCTGAAGCGCCAAAGCAGGGGTTACGAGGGTAAGGGGAAGACGCACAGCAGAAGCAAATGAGACTTTCGCTATCTTCGCAGCAAGAGATGCTGGATCACCATGAATAGATGCAGTATAGGTACAGCCACGAAGAGCAACAAAGAGGCTTGCTGGAGAGCTTGCCAGGCAATCATGAGACTTGAATGAACCAGGGTGTATCCACATTTGCCGTCCACAGCTTGCTCGGTGGCAACCGTAGCATCTGGAAGAGCACCAAGTGGAGCTGCTGGATCTTGATCGGTTGGGTATTTATGTGTCTGATTATCAGCAGGGAAAATTGCCAGTGCATTCTGAGGCCCCCACATTAGAAGCGTTTGCGGCATGAGCATCAGCAGGTCGGTTTTTTGACACCCAACGGAGGCATGTTTTCCTCGCGGTAGCTCTTCTTAAGAGGTATGCTTCAGTCTTATCCCTACAACGGCACTTCACACACTATGCAGAATGCTCTCCTGGCAGCCAGATTTATTCCTAGTACATTATGGCTTTTTGTTAATCAGCGATCCGTGGAATGGATATCTGATTGACCCCAGCATCAGTGCCCAAGGCAGCCAGCGACAAAAGCTCCAAGCCCAACAAACGCAGTCTCACTTTCTTTCCGAGAGCCGGAAAGCCTTCAAATTGGGGGCCTTTTTCAAAAGGCTTACCCTTGGGGGCCGGTATCCCTTAGCGCAAGGAGACCCCAGCAAGCAAGGTGTACTTTTGAAGAGGCACATTTGGATGCAAAGCCCTTCAATGACTCGCAGAGGCACGAGGGCAAGAGTAGCCTTCAAAATTGACCGGGGGCCACTAGGTTTCCTTGCCCCTAGCCTGCGCAGAGACATGGAGAGCCTAGACTCTGATCAGGAATCCGAGTATTAAGTAGGCTTGCAGCGGGTACATACGTGGAGGGGCAGCAGGAATAACCGTGTGGGGAAGAATTTGAAATTTTTTGAGGTTGCATTTGCCTAGGGCCTCGCGCAGAGAAGAACGGTTTGGAGCTAGGGAATTAGCAGTAGCACCAAAAGAGTCGTGTCCCTAACATTAGAATGCCCAGTGCTGCCTACAGCGGCACCAGTTTACATGGCATGCAGTGAGATAAGCAGGGCAGCGGCCGCTTAAACAGCATCATGTCCATGAACAAACAATCAATAAGGAACTGCACGGGCTTCAGCGTCCTCATCACTGCTGCAAGCCGTCTCGCTACATACGGGCTCCGCACCAACCGGAGCCAAGGGACCTCGAACATTTTCTGTGGCAGCAACGGCAGCACTAGCAGTGAGTGGGCTCACGAGCGAAGGCACGCTCAAATCCAGAAATCTCATTTCCTTTGCGCTTTCTACTGGCAAGGCCCACAAGGAAAAAATGCATAGTGAACTTCGTGGCCCCCGCCGGCGGTATGTGCCTTGCCATCGGCAATCCGTTCCAGCCTGTTCTCACATGTATTGTTCAACGTCATACGTTATATATTTTCTCTTGGGGCTCGCAAAGTACTTATGGCAGCTGCTATACTGTCTTACTCCAACACAAGCACCTACAGAGCTTCCAGCGAGAGCAAGCGCGATTAATCCTGCGGGAGTGGAAGCCGCTATACCACCTGGTGTCTCGGTACATATTAAGCCTAAGGCAACTCACAATGCTCGTGAAGAAACAAGGAATGCACAACAGCCATGCCATGACAATCAGCAGGAGAGAAAGGAAAAGCTGTTTTTGGAGTAGCTGGCACTCTTGGGGTGACAAATTTCCTGCGGTCAGATGCATTAGTAGTTAGTACTGAGGTTAGTTACATGCCCAGAGAAGCGCTGCCTCAGAAGGCAAGTCATCAAAAACTGGCAGCACAGCGCAAGTAGTAGAATCTGGCACTGTGGGATACATGCTGCCCTTTAGCCCTGCCATAAATAGCCTCACCCCGTAGATGCAGCAAGCTATTTGCCCAGTATTTTTCTACAGTGGCAGGGCTGGCAGCAGCTGCTTTCGAAGGGACTAGAGCGCTACTAGACGATGTTGTATCATGAGTAAAGTACACCAGCCCCAAATCCAGAGAAGTCAGAGTTCCAGCAGAAGAAGGAGGTGCATTTGCTAGGATAGGAATATGGATATGTTTGTTGCGAGGAACCATTGACTCGCGGGTGACAACAACTCCAGCCTATGGAGTACGGAAAGCCCCGAAGGGGCATTGGAAGGAACTCCTGGATATGTGATCTGCGTGTAGTGTTGATGTATCAGCAGTATGTAAACTAGCAGCGGCGGCGCCAATTGAAACCACAGGTCTCGCGAGATTCTCCTGAGAAGCAAGTTAGAGAGCGCATTGGAAACAGCGCCTGTGGAGCCTGCAGTACAGCTGGAGATGCCTTAGAGTGGCGATGAAGTGCGAAGGATAATCTGGTATGCACCCACGCTACGAAAAATGGGATTCCAGGAGTGACAGTGAGAGCAACACTGACCCTTTCTCCGGTAAAGCTTTCAGCACTTGACCTGGGATCGTAGCACCTGACATCTCAGATTTATAAGCTTATGGAGAACGTAGTAACGCATACCTAACAAATGACAGGGAGGAACTGGATGAGGCCTTAAGTAGACTACTGGGGTCATCGAGGGGGGACCCTCAAAGTATCCACCTTAATGGGGGATTCATGGGTGCCCGACGAAATAAGGAACTGGCGAGAAACTCTATCGCCTCCTCAACGCGAGAAGGAGTCACAATTAGGGCTCTAAATTTTTGTTACAAAAGCAGCTCGTACTCTAGCAGCTGACACTCACCACAAACCGAGGGTTCTCAGAAAGGAGCCTATCCAGTTAGACAGGGGGACTTTGTTCCTTCTGCAGCAAATGGAATAAGCTAGCATTGCGACTTATTGTAAAATTGCCAAAGCAAGTGCCATGCTGAACTGGTAGAGATTATTTGTGCAAACAACACGTTAGAACAGGAGACAGGGTCCACGAAGCCCTTTGGTGCAATCGATGCTGACGGCAAATAGAACTGAATTCGGGTGTACGCACGCCAGTTCTTTTGTACATCTGTAAGCTAGCCCACAGTGAATGCCCCAAAACTTATGTTATTGGTTCGTCTGTTCACCAAACGACGGAAGCTGAGTCGAATCAATTCTCAGCCTCAAAACGGTTTGTTAATCAGCTGCAATCATGCGCTCCTTGGGGCTCTTCTGGGAAGACCCTGGCGAGCGCTCTAATGCCTCTTCAAAGCTTCAAAAAACGCTGCAGGACTAATGCAGCCACCGGTTACCTTCAATCCTTAGCCAGCAGCTGGTGCCCTTCCTGTGGGACTTACTCCGGCTTTGGCCTTCGTTGTGGCCTGACGGACTTCTTCTGGGAAAAACCATGGGGCGTCCGCAAGTAGCCGCTGATGATGCTTTTCGTTTAGCTGATCCATCCTAGGGGTCCGAGCCTCAGCCTTCGCTACCTGCTCAGCCGTGAAGTGGTGGGGCCTCAAGAGACCCCGCAAGATGTAGATCAGATGCACGGCGTAGTGCCACTGTTCCTCCACTTGTCGCCTCTCCTTGTCTGTGAGGGGTGCGAGCCGCAGGTCTCCATTTTTCAGAAGCTTGTTACGCTTGCTCTGAAAGCTGTCCCACGAATGGAGCAGGAGATCGGCTGCTGTGAGGCCGTTCCGAGTGTGTTGAGTGTATGTGCTGACATCGCAGTGGGGCATCAGCGAAAGCAGTAACTGCTGTGCCTTCTTCACTCTGCTCAGCAGTTCATCCGGGAATAGAAACAAGTCGCTATCCTCCGGTATTGAACTAGGGAGCTGCAGATCCACGAAGATCTCTTCGGGGCTTAAGGATGCGCCTCCCCTCGTGTAGACGCCCCTCGCAGCCGACTCCATTGAAAGGCCTTCTAAAGCGATTGCTGCAGGGTCCCCTTCCCATGAAAGTCCCCTGAATAAAGGCTTGGTCTGCCTCAGCACCCCAGCGACCACTGCATGTAGCACCGTCATGCCCTCTGCCCTGGTGACAACACTGCAGTCGGCCCCCCTTTCGAGGAGCACGGAGGTGACCTCCCCATGCAGCCAATAAGCGGCGAGCACGAGGGGCGTCTCCCCCCTCAGTGTGGCGGAATTTATGCTAGCACCGTGGTCTAATAATACTTTCACTGTTTCCACTTCACCAGCCAAACATGCTAAGTGCAGCGGAGTAGCACTCTCAGCGTTTAGAACCCCTACCACGCTCCCAGCTGCCAGGAGCTGACGGCAGAGCCTGGCTTTGCCGTTGCTGGCAGCAAAGTGCAACGCGTGGCTTCGACCGAGGAATTTATGTGCTGAGGCGAAGAGCAGCCGCCGTCTGTTTGGTTGCATATCAAGAACGTGGGTCTTCCCACTATGTCTTGTCTGTTCTGCGTTCCCTGAGTTTTGGACACACTGGCCTTTCACTTGCAACGGGCCCTTGCACGTAGGAGAACCACTTTTTTGGACTTTCCGATCAGTCTTGACGGGAGCGGAAGTATCCAGATCATCGCAGTGCCTCAGCATAAGCCGCAAGATTTCAAGCTGCGCCTCCTCTGCGCCTACTGCACCTGAGAAGCGAGATGGAGGACCCTTCGTGAGAGAAAGACCGCTGCCTCTGGCAGCGCACATTGCCAACAAAGGGGTCATGCCCAAGTGGGACTTTGAAAAGAGATCGTATCCCATTTCCAGCAACCTACACAGATGACCGAGAACACACTGACACATTCTCAGCAGCAACGGATGAAAAGCACCCAGCCCTCATAGCAAAGTAGCCTAGCAGGAGAATTAAGCATTTCTGAATTTAGGCACAGCAGAAGGTGCTCTATCGGGGAATGCGGCATTAATATGAGCAGTGACCAGGCTAACTTGCTAACAATGGCCGTCTGGGAGTGAAGACATGCGAGGCCGAGGAGGCTGAAGCCTGTAGGAAGGTGATGCACTCCCTTCATAGCCCTAAATAGTTCTAGAGCAAGTGGGAAATGCAGTCCACGACGCAGCAGGGCAACCGCCAGAAACATTGGGTCTCGGAGAAAGTGCGATCGGATTTGCTGCAAGCGAAATTCGACCGAGATTAGATTTCAGGTCTTTTTTTGTGAACACTCATTTTAGATACTAAATCAGTGACGGCGACCCTAATCTAGCAACGGTTTAACATGTACCAAAGCGTCTCGCTACATATATTATAACGAATTGGCCTAGCCACCAAGATCATTAGCACTCCACTATCACGAAGAGGCTAAAAGCAACTGTCTTGAGAGCTACGTATTTGAGTGGCGCATGGATAGTTGATTACCTCTGGGGTAGCCGCGGTAGAGTTGGTCGCTGAGCGGTACAGGGCAACAAAAACGTCCTCAGTGCGCACAACAGGGACGTAGAAGAGTGGGGGTGTACAGATACCAAGGAGGGCGGCAAAGCGGCGTAGGCGAAGACATATAACCACCGAAAGGCTAGCCTCTCTGCCCAAACAAGCCACGCAGTTCCACAAGGCGCAAAAGAGTGGTTCCATTATCTTCTCTGGAGGCAACGAGGGACCTCGTCGGCATTGCTTGTCCAATTTCATCGCCTGAAAGTAGCAGGAGCAATAACTAAATCGATAGCATGAATATTTCTCCCTCAGCATTGCAGAGTTGTGACCTTAAAGCATTGATGACGACATTGCTCTTTGCCCACGCTGCAGCAATAAGTAATGCGCAGGTCCTCATCGTTACTTTTTGCACTCCATGGCGCCGTTGCTGCGTGCTGCTGAAATAACTGACCTGGTAAGTAAGTTCCGCAAGTTTCAAGTAGAGGTGCACCTTAGTCATTGATGCGACTGGTAGAACAGTCTCCGCCGCCACTGTGGCACGTCTTAATAGGATTAGGGCCTGCGTTTCACAATAAGGCAGTCGAAACGCCCGCACTATTATTCATAAGACATTTCCTGGTGTACTGCAGCTGTTGCATCCAACCGCAACTCTGGGAAGAATCGACAACGGAATTGGACACCAACGAAAGTGTTGGAGCCCAGTTGCACGCAAAACTCCAAAGCATTCCTCGTCGAAAAACGCAAGTATTCCCTAAGCTTCACAGCCTATTTCCTAGACCCTACATCGTAGATAAGTGTGCACAGCAAAGTCTTCATGAGAAATGCCGCACCCGTGGGAGCCCCTTGCCTCCTTGGGAGGCTAAGAGTCCAGCGAGGATAGTATGAGCATTGAAAAGAACCGCGTGTTGTGGATGCACCTTGCTGCCGTAGTGCTCCACTAGGTCACCGTATCCTTTGGCAGCAAGTTGTTTGGATCCTTTTACCAAGTCGGCTTCGGCCTGGGTCTGTCTCCGAAGAATATCCTTTTCCATGGCATCACAGGCCTTAGACACCTTGGGACTAGTGTGACCGCAGCTGTTGCAGAGCCATTGCTCGTCCGCAGGCTTTAAACTTTCGCCTTTGCTCTGCATTTCACCAGGCCTTTCCACAACCTCCTCTTGCCCCCCTTGCTTCTCCTCGGATTTCTTCTGAATAATTTTCGTGAAAGAGACACCCCCCGCTTTAGCCACCGTGAGCTTAACCGGGGCATTCATTGTCTGCTTCGCAGGGACTAGGCATATACCTGTCTCCTCGTATGCCTTGAGGCGGTCCAGAATTGCTCTTCCTTTAGCAGGGCATAGGAAACCCCTAACGCACTTAAAACACCTGATTCCCCTCAGCAGGCGTCCCCCCTCATCGTTCTCTGTGCAGCGCACGCAGCCACAACCGAATACTCTAGGTGGGGACTCAATGGCCTTGCGCTCTTTTTGTGGCTTGAACAAGTCTTCCTCCACTGAGAGGCAGATGAAGCCTCCCGATGGAATAAAGGTCAGGGCCCTCACAGCAACCTGTCCATCCTCCTGCAGGCAGATAGTCGCCGTGGGAACGCAGCTGTGGTGGAGCAAAGCCGTTGCTGGAGCCAAAATGCGTCCTAGAGTGCACTCAGGGTTTTTGCGTTCCACTGCCGCTGCTGCTGAGGTGGCAGATACAAAAAGAGAGTACTGCAGCACAACGAGGATGAGGTGTACCAACTCCTTCTCTGAAAGGTATAGCAACAAAGATGAAGGGAGACCTTGTTGGAGGCGCCTGCTCAGCAAAAGCAGTCTCTTTAGCAGCTCAGGCTGGGCTTGTCTAACTGCGGCCTCATAAGAGTTTAGGCTGAGAAGCTGTGTGGCTACATCTGTGGTGCACGTGAACTCTGCACTCTCATCTCTTGGGCCCAGTAACTCTCGCTGCATGGCAGACTTAACGAGGGTCCTAAATACATGGAGTACAGATGTCACGTGGAGGCCCGACTCCTTCGCTGCTGCATGTATCATGGGCATGCACTTGCATTCTACAGCATGCAGTCGCCCATTCCGCATGAGACAGTCCCAAGAGCAGAAAACAAAGGGGCACGAATGCGGGGAAACCGGACAAGAAAACGCCCTCCCAGGATCCTCTCTTTCTTGCAGACAGTGAAAACAGCTGCTGAAAATCTGACCAGCCTCCAGCATCAGCGGAGTACACACGAAGGGCTTTTCCTTGAACACTAGATCCCCAGGATTCATATCCCTGTTAGCAAAGGCTACAGTGTGACACCCCTGCTTCGCAACAAACACAGGGGCTTCCTGCTGTCCAAAGCCCAGTGATGAAGACGTGTCCGACTGCCCGCTCTCCTCTATGGCCTCGTAATCTGGGGCCTGTAAGGCCCTTACTTTGAACTGCAATGGGATTTCACACCGTTCCATGAGAAAGCTCTCCTCATACTGTGCTAGCAAGCGCAGGAGTCGTCTATTCCCTGGGCTGTTATATATGGCCCCCCATACTGCAGAAAGGGCTCCCATCTGATTCTTTTGGCAGCCACAAGCCTCAGCTAACAAGACGAAACCGTCGGCGCTTCTGGGGTTTCTGTCCAAGAAGTACAAAATGGCTCCCTCTGCCTCCTGTAATCTGCCCTGTTGTAACAAATCTGGCAACATTCGTTGCAGCGCAAGGATTTCCGATGTCTCCTTGAGCTCTTTTTTACGATGCCACTCCTGTTTCTGGCCTCTCTCTTCATCCTCTCCGGCATCGTCTTCGGCATTCTGCTGTTGTATCTTAATCGCTGCATCAAACGCATCCGTTGGCACGTGGTCCTCGGCAAAGGCATTTTGGCCAGCCAATCGTTCCTCTACCACATCGTGCAAGGTGAACAAATCTCTGGACAGACCTACAGTGTATTCCTTGCGGAACGCCGACTCCCAGGATAGCATTGCGCAGGACAGCCAGCTTGAAATAGACCCGTAAAGATAGAGCGTATACAGCTAGGGAAATAACAGAAGCTAGCTGAGTGGTAAGAGAGCATACTTGTATTGAATGTGGCATAGAGATATCAGGCAAAGACAGAGGTCGGGCAATTGCGAGGGCCGGAAGACTTTGAACGTCACCCAGCAGCCGTGTACGCGGGCATTGCAACTATTTATGACCAAGTCGTCGATAATGTCGTTGACTAGCAGCAAAAATATACCAAAGAGTTTCGTGCCTTGTTGGTAAAAGGCCTCAGAGAAGTTCTGTGTGCTTCATCGGGTGTGCTTAAGCTGCCACGGCCTCAAGGCGACGACAATTGTGAGCGTGTGCATATCTGAAGATTCATACCCTCATCATGTAGCTGCTCAATTTTCAATTCATAGAAATGGGGCTTGGGGGTCAACAGCTTCATCCCAGGAGTGAGTGAGTGCCGAAAAAGCCCCCCTCTAGCTCAGACGTAGGGAGCCTCGAGTTTCATTCCTATAGCTTGAGTTCAATTATCCTTATGCCTTACACGTGTAAAACCTGCGGTGTATAGATTTTTCCTCAAAGCTTTTTACAGTTTATATAGACACTTAGAGATTGTGATGTTGGGTTTCACGTACGTCGTCAACTGCTCCAGTACTGAATGGTCAGCTGGAGGCCACACCAGGGGCAACCTGTCTTTAGAATTATGCACTGGCTTTGTACTATTTAATCAGAGGGCCTATTTACCCTGCTTGCGGCTCGATTTCTGCATATTGTAATATCGGTTTGAGAAATATGTCACCACAGGCGTTCAGCCCCCCTAAGGCCCTTTACCGCTGCTTCTTGGGTTGCCCATAATTGCAGTTGTACCTACATGTTATGACTGTGAATTCCGGGAGCAGCAAAAGACGCATTTCCCAGCTCATTGAAGTGCGCCTGTGGATTGTCTAGCAGTACTTGGCAAACCTGAATAGGGTAGCACTTCATACGGGTCAGCGGGATAGCGCCGAGCCCCATTCAAGGCCTGATGATTTAGCATGTTATATAACTTAAGCTTTAAGTCGAATCCACCCTCTCATTGACTGCATCTCTCAGTGTTCCGGGAAAAGAGGAGATGGACATCCAAGGTGCGCTTTGCCGCACTTCCAGAGCCCTTAAAGCTTGTACATCCCCTAGAGCATAACAACTCAGTGCACATGCACACAGTGTTCAAGCCTTAAATGCTGAGTTAGCTCGATTATACAGAAAGTAGCATGATATAACATTCAAACCAGTCATGTCTTGAGTAATTCTTTGGTGAAAGCAGTGCATGGTGAAGTGTGAAATCCCTACCTAATAACCACTATTGGGCAGGGATTCAAGCTTTAGGAATTCTCAAATGACGCCTACTGCCTCCCTTTGCAGAACCCCCCGACGACACCTTTTGGAAAATGTGGCTGCTGAACATTTCCAGTGCGGTCCAAAGTTTTCTTAGCAGGATACGGCAGCAAGATTCTCGAGCATAGGCTGAGAGCTGGCAGGAATTTGATCCCTCCAGCTGGCTAGGTTCGATTTTGGCACTTTTTACTACACTCTGAATCAAGTGAAGAAATAGTAAAGAGCTGATCAATTGGTTTGCCTGTTCGTATATCTTCTTAAATTACTAGCTTTCACTCAATTTAAAAAGATGCAGTGTTATATGCCCGTGGGCTAGGTGCTAGTAACAATTAGCTGTGGATGCTGGGAGTGCGTTGAAGGTGCAGGAACTTGCACCCTAGCTGCCCCCCGTCCCTCCTGTGGGGGATTCTGAGGCGGGGGTACAGGAAGGCGGGAACTGTTTCCTGAAGAATTCAGTGAATTTCTCCTAGTTTGCTATTGAGTCTAGAGCCAATCAGCTTCCTACACAGGCATCAGGTGAAGCGTCAAAGATGATAGCACTGGAAGATATGATACAGCTGTTACCCACTCCTCCATTGGCGCTGGATGCAGTTGGATGTCAAGTATTCCAGGGCGGCTGTCTGATTTGTATCAACCGCGTTGATGTCTTGATAACTCATTTCTCGTTGGCACCACTATGGGAGGACAGCCCCCTGGAAATGTAAAGTCGGCGATGTCGCAACACCGGCTGAGGCGGCAGAGGCCAGCCTGAAAGCTGAAGTTTACGCAGTAGCACCATAGCTGGTAAAATGGGATGGATCCGTAGTCATTGCATAGTTAAAAAACATCGATATGGTCATGAAGATCAGAAAAGTATAACGGCCGTAAATGTGGCAAGCACTGGAAGATCTCACCTGCGGGTTGGAAGTGAATTGCGCTTCGAACGTTTTTGGTAAGGTAAAACAATTGGTCCTTGCGGCATGTTAATGGGTGTTATTCTCACAAAACAAGATAGGGGCTCTTCAAAATGCCTAATTGTTGCTCAGCATTCCTATCGCTTCGCCGAAACCAAGCAGCGGTATTCAGTGCAGGAAGTGCAACTCTGTGCGGTGTGGTAGGGTGTGAGACATGCCGGAACTATCTATACGGGCATCGTTTTATTGTCTGTACCCACCAACCAGCCTTTAGTACAATTTAGAGAAATCCTTTGATGTTCTTAGAGCTGTCCGTTGGCTTGCATGCCTCTCACAGCACAACTTTACGGCGAAGAATGCAGAGTTCATCACCAACGCGGCCGCGGACAAGTCCTCGCGACATCCCAGCAATTCATTACTGTGCAGCGCAATCGTTTGTCTGTGATGCTCTACAATCGCTATCGAAATTGCGCAAGTCTTGTGCACTCTGACCCATGCATCAGCTACGATTGCCAAAACCTAAAATGGCCAAAGGTGAAGCACTATCACGATAGCAATGACCTGCCGAGATTTAAAGCAAAGTTCGGACTCCGTCGCTTGTTTATTAAAACTTTGTTCCACTGTGTTGGTTTGCGCAAAGAACACCATTGTTATGTTTCGGATTATGGTCGGATTTACGCTACAATGGAACGGCTGTTGTGGCCTTTCTGTCGGCCTGACATGCGTCCCACAAAAGAGCAGTGTGCACCGCATGCCCAAATTGTCAGCGGCTTAAGCTGCGCATTTCCCCTAAACCCACCTTTTGAGGAGCCTTCTGGCCATGGAAGGATTTGGTGTGATCTGCCGATGAACTTTTGTTGAGCAGCTCAAGGTCAACAGCTGGGAGAGCATCTGCGTTGTTTTTGTTTGACCTGGCACATAGGCCCAATTCATGCCTTGCTCCGACTCTCTCACGGCTCAAGAGGTCGCTACAAAATCTTAACGCATTTCTTTAAGCTTCATGCATTGTTCAGGAGTATCATCACAGATAGGTGTCCAAAGTTAGTTACTTTGCTTCGGTGTGCCTTCATGGCCCCGCAACCCATCGACCATAAGATGACCACTGCGAGCCATTCGTATATAGATGGGTAGATCGGGCGCACCAAGGGCACACTTTTGTGGTTTTGAAGACTCTATGCTCACAGTGATGTGAACGCATCGCCTGTTTCCCCTCCACGTGCTAAGTGAGCTTATAATTTTAAAAACATTTGTTGACCCATTGCTACCCCGCATCTGTGGGGTATTAAAGAGCTCATCTTAAAACTTCGGGCCTAAAACTGGTGTTCAAGGATCTAGAATTGCTCTCAGCAGCGGGTAGAAATAGAAAAAGCATCTGGCTAGTGAGCACGGATGTATGAACAAAGCGTATGAAAGACTAGCACAATTGCAATAAGCGGCAGGAGGCTGTGTGGCTCGAGCCCGAAGGTTTGGTTTTTGTGGATTGACAGGCTTTACAAGGTGCAGAAGGTGACCAGACAAAGTCGTTTGTGGCCAGTTAGCTTGCACTGCTTGCAATTCTACAAGTAACAGTGTACCTTCTTAGCCATTCAATTTCCCTGAAAGCTGGAGCTGCTAAAGAACTATCGAAATTGAGTTTCTATAGGAGCTGTAGAACGTCTCAAGTGATTCCCGAACTGTGCCATGAAACAAGACGATCTGTGTGGAGGGTGACGACCTACAAACAGCTGTAGAGGTGCTGGACTGTAGTGCTATTTCGCGTCGAGAAGACACCAAACGGGAGTTTCTAGTAAGTGCGTCGCGTGAGAAAGGAGCAGTGGTGGGCTTCGTTGCCTGTGTGAGAGTTCGCGGCTCTGCTTGGCTAGCAAGGGTAGTCCCCCTGACTGGAATTCCTCACGGTGTTCGGTAATTGCCGGCTCTTGTCCAGCTTCCTCCTGAAATAGGTACTTTGATCTGTGGGTATCCTCGGAAACATTTCCGTCCATCGTACAGGAACTCGCCACACTCGAGCTTATTCGCAGAGTTTTTTCCATATATTGTCTCGAATTTCTTGCCTACGAGTCTTTTTGGCTTGGAAATCGACCATCTTGCGTGCACCAGCTGTATTTCAACGCACATATTTGCTCTATGAAGTGCGGAGGCACTACTGAGATATTGGGTATTTTGATTCCCTTCACATGTTTTACTTGCCCTCTGTTTCCGCGACACAAGACGCTCACATCTTTTAGTGCTCTGACAACGTCGAGCCACCTTGCTACTACAGCTTTGTAGGTTGGCACTTTCGCTCGTTGTTGGCTGGTGTGTGTGTCTTTCTTCTTTCCAGTTTTCTATATTGCTCGATGTCCACTTTGTCCTTCTCATTTGCACTGCTCTTTGCTTATCTGAGTGGCTGGGGAGTGGTGATAATGCAGGAACTCTTCCGTTGTCCTGCACGCGGTGCATAAGGACCCATGTAAGGTCTCCGAGTGGCGACATCGAATTCCAGACATTTTACGAGCAAAATAGAAATTTATTAAGCGTTTTCCAGTAGAATCCCCTCCTTTCCTGCTTGATCTCCTGCGATTTTTTTATTCATGAGTGGAGAGATTCGGCGAAGTTGCGACTAGTTGCACATTCTAAGCATTCCAAGCAATGACAGCTAGTTGCACATAGTATCAAGCGCATACGCATCCAAAATTGGGTCGGATTATTTGGACATAGCACTAGTGTGCAATAAATAAGCAAAAAGAGCATGTGAACCAACTGATCAATACTTTGCGCGTTTTTGTTAACTATGACTGGAGGAGCAGAAATTGATGACGCGTACGTTAGCCCTCTATAGGCCCTCTTCCTTTAAATAAGGGGCGAGGGCAGGGAAAGGAAGGAACTCTTTTAAAGGAGAGCTTAATTACTTTCGACCAATTGTGCATTGCATGTGCGCAGTCCGTGCACACGGAGATGGGTAGGTCGAATGACGCTGACGGCCATAGGAAGAGCCCTGAGCGTTTGCCTTTGTAACACTGCACATCACCATAATAGTAGATACACCCCAAGAGGTTTGCGCACATAAAATTCTACTGAATGCTATTTTAGCATTTTCTTCTTGGTTCTGTTGGGGGATTTTTGTACTCCCGGGTGCGTTGCTCTCTCCCGGCTGGCTCCTACTCTCTGGGCGCCATTGCAAATAGAGGGGTCTCATCTCATTGCAGTATTCGCCCTCATGTTTTTGAAGCCTTCGTTTCGTCAACAAATGCTAAATTATTCTTATTTCGAGGAATAGCCGGCATGGTTAGCGGCTACCCAGGAAGAGGCCAGCCACGTCCATGCATGCTGTAGCCCCTCGTCCATCTTCTCTTCAGGCATTCCTGGAATTTTTTTTCATAGATGTACTTTTGTGTGCTTCTTGATTTTATGCAGCTAGAAACACTAATATGGCGTGATTAAGGCATAGACGGCTGACTTCCTTGAAATGGTCCCCCCCCATGCTTATACTAAGGCAACTTTACGCTGATAAGTAGCACTCGAGGGCTTAGAGCATGGGGTTTAAGGTCTAGACGAAAATGGGGAAGTTGGAACAGAAGCATCTGCTGCACTTTCCGGCTAACCCCGCAGTGTAATCTTGCCTCACGACACTCTCGAGAAGCTTACGGAACTCTCGTCTCTGCGCACAGAAGCAAGAGCAAGACAAGGGAAGACATCCAGGGCCATTATCGGATACGGCATCAGCCTGAGCATAGCCATCGCAGCAGCAGTAAGAGGGGTGACAATCTGGGCCAGATGGATTTGCCCAAGTATCTTCCGTTTACCCCCCAGCCTTTGGGTTGGTCTTTTCAGTCATACAACCTGCTGACGTTAGTTCTCAGCTCTATATTTATTATCTGCCTTTTTGTCATGTACTCTATATCCCGCACTGTTTCGATTTTGCCTCAAGCTTACCGCATGGTGACTCTGGAGAAGCGCAGGATGCACTGTTTTGACGTGGACATCACGTCGGGGAGACAGGCCCATAAGGTTCGCATGCTCTACATCTGGATGTTGAGGGCCGCTATTCTTGTTATGTTTTGCTTTGTTTGGCAGTACTGCGTGCTGAATTACAAAGCCATAGACTTCTCGCACCCCCGTGGGCCCCTTCAGCTGTATCTACACTGTGTGCTGTGGGAGAGCGACTGTTTCGGCCTCAAACACCACCATTCATTCTTTGATTTTTATGCTAATCCCACCAACGTCTGCACTACCTTCAAGGAGATTGCAAGCAACCGGATAGACGAGGTGGCGGATCAGATCCTGGACCAGCACCGATATCTGCTGTGTGTACATTTTGTTTCCCCTGATGCCATGGTGTATACTTCTGGGGTGGCTATAGCCTTCGCACTGGGGTATTTGATCCTCACAGGGTTCGAGATCCTCGTGTGGCTTTTGTACAGAAGTACTGACCGTTGGTTGCCTATTTTAATCTTTACTGTGGGGATAGCCGTCTTTACCCTATGGATAGGCAGTCTCTTCGTACCCAAACTCTTCACTTTTTTCGGATGCTGGATTAGCTTTGTTATGGTACTTACTGTACCTTGGATCCTCTGGCTTGCGCTGGCTGCGGCATACAACCTAAGGAAGCTGCAGCATCAGAAATGGGCCCTATGGCAGGAGCAAGCCAACCGGTAAGATGTCACCCCACTGCTCTCGAGTTGAAATGGCTTGCTCCTGTCTGTACAGTGTCAAGTGCCCTGTAAGGCTGTTCTTTGGTAAATATAAGAATATTGCGGTGTACTTGGATAATTTAATGGGCTATATACGTCGAAAATAAGTACAATAAACTGGCGAGGTATTGAAACAAGCATGGATGTGTCAAGTATACCTGTACATTTATACAACTCCTGCCTGCTTTCCGCACTCTCGCTGTAAAATTTCTCCTTTTCCTGACTTTTGAGATTCTGACCCTCACTTTCCTGACTGTCCAAGCAAACCGCTGCAAGACCTTTTGAATAAAACATACGGCTTTCCTTACCATGTCCCTTGAAGGTGAAGTATTTCTGTTCGTCATGCGGATATTAGAAGACATTAAGCCCTAAAAGTCCTTGTTTGGTGTCTGCACAGACCCCTCGCTCAGCTGGGAGAAAAAATGCGGAGGGGCAGTGATCCGTTTGTCGAGACACGGGCTGCGGCTCTTAGGGTAAGGTCTCATTCTTCCATCATAAACTTTTGTCTTTCTTTGCTTGCTAACGTGAGCTTGCACGCCATATCCACTCCCTTTAAAGGGGTGAAATATCTGGTACGGGCAGCTGGTCTGGATGTCTGCATATTCTATGCTCACAATGAATCCACATGCTGTTGCACAAGGACCTCCGGTTACTTGTATAGATAGGTATGCACATAAATGGTTTAGTGCGTGTGCAGATGTACGCGGAGGGCTATGAAAATCCTTTTCTATGTACACTACATTTGTGCAGCTGTCTGATCTCAGCGAATTCATGTGTCATCAAAATATGTAGATGCTTAGAGGGCTTGGTACATATAGCCTGGTTGTGAACGTAAATCTTTGTGTCACCGGTCCCTGTTCTTCATGACTGTTGCCTTGTGCGTCAGTCTGCTTTTACAGCTGTGTGTGCGGCCTAACTCTGCCGTACCCTCAGGCTATTTCATTCCACTGTGCTATATCTTAGTGCATCATGTAGTATTATGCAGTGTAACGTGTCCTAGAGACGTACATTCTCCCACCTTGCATTGTAAATTTTGTTGTATTTGATGACTTTGTGTTTCAATCTGCCTATGAAATGCACCTCAGGTGGTTCAGGGTGTGCGAGAAGAGTCAGGAATTTCAGACTTAGATGAGGATATGGACGAAGTGGCTGCTCTAAAAGCCTTAGATATCTGCGAGGAGGGCACGGAGCCAAAGGGCAAAAGGAAAGTTGACGGCCATTTCGAACATACAAATATGAAGGAAACGCTGCAAGGGGTGAAGCTTGGCCTCGTCAAGAAAGGGGAGATCACCTTAGTGCAACACGCGGGGGGTCGCACGCAGCCACAGGTGCAGCCGCAAGCATTGGCAGAACAACGGCATATAATTGCATCTTCAGTAGAAGGCTCAACGGGTTAAGACCAAAAGGCAGCCGGTGATCAGCTACAGGGCATTCGTAATGCTGGCTAGCTGGTTACATTTGCCGGCTTCATATTTATTCTGGTGGCTCCTCCCTTGTGCAGGGACTTACTTGCATCATCAGCAGCGGGCGCCTTCTACTGTTCTCATTCAGTACAACGCCGCGGTGCGAAGAGTCGCTTCACGTGGCAGCGCGGTGCTCACTGTCCTAGTCGACGTATTACATATCTACATCGTATGTAGCTTTTCCACTATTTGCACATTTACGCGATGCGTGTGTGCGCATATCCACATACATGTGTTATTAAGTAATCATGTGATTTCTCATTCACAGGCTAGTATGCGTGGTGTATGTCCGGCAATAATTTGGTCACAATAGTGTCTTAGGATACGCGGGCGCTGAGGGCTGTGTCGGAACATGTGAGAGTGAATTGCTCCGGGTTCCCTTGACTTCACAGCTGAGAGAGCATTTGACATCATATAGCCCCGTTATGTACAAAGATCTTTATTCGCTGGCAAATTCAGGTGAAAGCCACCGTCCCATTAGCGGCTTTGGACAAGGTCTTCAGCCGGAGTAATGCATTATCAACCATTGGTATACCAAACGGGGACTTGGTCTGAGAGAAATGAGCTGGAGGCATTACGATTACAATTCCAGGAGTTGTTAAACGGGCCAGTCTAACGGGCTCGCCTTCCAGACCCTACTTTTCTGTTCAGAGGCTGCCGCCCCTGTACGCTTAACAAAAAGCGACAGTTTGTGAAATTGTAATAGTAGAATGTAAGGTGTGATTGGGGTGTTCATGCCATGTATAAAGGACTCAGTTCTGTACAGCTTGTGGCACGCTATTTAGGATTAAGAACGACCGTCTGGAATATGGCAAGAGTGCGGACAGTTGTGCCTAAGTCATCCCCCCCTTTTGTAGCCCAGGCAGGGTGCTTTGGTAGCAAGAGGAGGCCAGCTCTTTTCCTGGGCCAGGGGAGTCCTTTTGTGTGACTATGGGCTTGCCGTTTAAGGATCTCCGTAGCGTTCCTAGTTTTTCCCTAAGGAACTAAGTGACAGAGCATAAAGCTTGGAACAAAATTAGCCCTTTTCTAGACAAGAGTTGTCTTCTTGCTGTAGCGGGTTCAGCTAGACTAAGGCAATTCCGAAGCCATATATAATCAGGGATTGGTGAAGAATTGACTAATGGGTTTGTCTCTTCATTATACTTTATCTATTGCACAGCACTGTTGGCTCGACACAAAAGCCCCAAAAGTGTACATGAGCATTGGATGCCGTGTGAGTAGCTCTGAATGCTCGGCGTGCATGGAGGATGCAGTAACTTGCACCGTGGCAATCCCTCCCCATTCGTGTCGAGGACTAAGTCAGGCACGGCATGGAAGGAATACCTCATTCAAAACACTCAACAGCCCAAATCAAGTTTATAAAGAGTGTGGCGCTAAGTCTCTTTTCACAGAGGCCTTGGTTGGAATGTTGTAGCGTTTGCCCTCTTACAGTGTTTACTCGCTCCTTACCTCCTTCAATCCGCCCTGTGCATCCTGCAAGTTCAGTTTTGCCTGCAAAGTTTCAGGGTTGACGCGTCATCAATTGTGGTAGAACAGACGCAGGATTACGACCATAGGGGATGGGGAAAGAAACACTATAAATTAACAATGCACATGAAGCAAAAATGTTGAGCTGGTTCACCTCATGAGTAAATTGCAAGGTTATCTTTTAAAACGGTTCATTCAGGCAGCAACTATACCATGCCAAAACGACTCCGCCTACGTAGCTAGAGCGAGAGCAAGGAACAGGGCACTGGCAGCTGTTGCTGCTTACTGGTTCTACTCGATTGTTTTCAGAAGTAAAGGGATGAGGATTGAGCGGTGTCACATTCTATTTAGGTCTGTGTAACCTCCGAAACTTGCTTTTTGTATACATGGTATGCGCCACCCCTGCATGCAACCAGTGGAGCTCGTCGTACACCGGAACACCATGCAATTCACTGTTCTTGACGTAATGCCCCACGCTCCCCCACTATAAAGATAAATTTTGTTTGTCCATGTGGATCTAGAGGCGGGGCGTCCTTTTGCTTAGAATCTCCCTTACCTTTTCCCGTACTTCCCTCCCTTTTGCAAACCAGCAGGCACATCCGATTAGGCAACACCACGAAGGCATTGCCGTAATCCGCATCGCATACCTGTGTCTCTGCAGGATCCTGCTTCACCAATAAATCCTGTGCCATTTACGTATGTAGTTCCTTCCTCACCACGAAGCCCTGCTTACCCCTCTTCCTGCCACCGCGGGTTTATTCCCTCTCTGTTTCCATTCACACCAGACACAGGCGTAGAAAAGTCACCATATAGCAGGAAATGGATTCAGTAGATGTCTGGGGTGAGGAGGAGGGCGTCACGGCAGAGGTTGCAAGCCTCACAGCGGCGGAGCTGCGCATGCGGACATCCCTGATAGATTCAGAACTCAAGTACTTCAAAAGCGAAACAAATAAGCTCAAATATGAGCTGAACAACATGCAGGTATAGCCACACTTTTAGCAAATGCAATATGCGAATCAATCAAGTGTTGATACAGGTGCACCTGGGCTTCTGTTCTTTTATTCCGACTCTTTTCCAGTAACTACTCCTTGATCCCATGCCAAGTTAAACATATATGTGAGCAGATCTGTGTAGTCACACATGCATGTGAGTATGGCTGTACGTTGATCTTCTGGCACTGAGGCAAAATCAGTGTGCACATGCTATACTCTGCCTTCCTGAATTGTCCCCATGGCTGCGTTGCGCTATAGGAGCGAATTAAAGACGCCATCGAGAAGATTCGTCTTAATAAACAGTTGCCCTATTTGGTGGGAAGTGTCGTGGAGGTAGGTTTTACGTGGAGCAGCGCCCTCTCGCTCAGCTTCTTGGTTGAATGCACGTTTTATTACAAATGCCCTGATACATATCTTTTAGAAAGAGCAAATGTCAGGGTACCCCGTAATAAGTCGGAAATGGCTATGAGTAGACCCTCGTAGGTGCAGGGGTTATACGTCTCAAAACTTATTTCTGCCACTAATAAATCTATTTTCCCATCTCCTGTTCATCATCCGCATTCTCTCCTCTCGCTTCTGCCCTCTCCGTGTATCATCACCCCTCGCTGTCCACACTCTTCACGTTGTATCTGCAATTTGTTGACCAGCGAAACGTAGTAGTTGCATCACAGCGGATTCCCAAACCTCATTCATGTAAATCATATAGTACTTCGCCAAACTAATTATTTGTACTGCATCTTTCTAGCTGTGCGCCTAATGGAGCAGTAAGCAAGCCAACATGCGGGTTTTCTCAGTTATTCGATAACGAGGAAGAGGGAGAGGAGGATGGGGCCGTCACGGATATTGACTTGCAGCGCAAAGGAAAATGCATTGTCATTAAAACCTCTACCAGACAGGCACGAACACGGAGCCACCAACAAAAACCGGTTCCCTTTACTTAGAAATTGCAACAGCCGGCGGCGGTTCTTGAATGACTTCCAGTTTTTGATGTAGGACTCAGCTTGAAAAGTTGCTGGTTTGGACTATGCGCTCTCCTCAGACCGTCTTCTTGCCAGTCATTGGACTTGTAGAAGCAGACCAGCTAAAACCTGGAGACCTGGTGCGGCTTTTCTCGATTTCCGTTCTATTGTCGTATAAGAAGCTGTTGCTGTTAGTTGGTACGGCTGCTCTGTTTCGTACATGCACTGACTACTATTCCGCAGTTGATACGTCTGAATATGTGTAATTTCTAATTCCATGTTGCTCTCAAGGTTGGGGTCAACAAGGACTCGTATCTTGTGCTGGATAAGCTGCCGGCGGAATACGATGCAAGAGTGAAAGCTATGGAGGTAGACGAAAGACCAACCGAAGAATATAGTGATGTCGGTGGCCTAGACAAACAGATTCAGGAACTCATAGAGGCCATTGGTGGGTGCTGTAGTTACTTGCGCCGAGTGTTTTAGCCTCATCCCTAGTCACAACACTAAAGAAGGAGCCTTACAACAGACTGTCGATTTTTGTTGGGAGGGATGAGAAGGGATAAAATGGGCTGCTCTGCAAGAGTGGATAAATATTAACAAGTATTAAGTGTGTTGCTTAACCCCAATGCTCTTCAATGTTTTTAGTATAGATGTATGTAATGGTGTACTGCAACGAGTGCTGCTCTTGTAGGCCCAAGTGCTTGGCATAGAGCCCAGCAGCAAACAGCAGGGCCTGCCTCTTTAGCGGATGCTACGAGGGCTCCGATGCAGAAATCAAAGAGCCACGAGCCAATGGGGCGAACGGCTGTTTAATATCTCTAAATTGGCGACGATTGTTTATGTTACACTTCCTGTGTGGGGATACCTGCTGCGTTGTACGTGTGATATAGTTTTACCGATGACCCACAAGGAACGTTTTGAGAAGATTGGCATTCGGCCCCCGAAAGGCGAGCTACCTCTATTACTTCACACTTTTTTGTCTATTCCTTTTTTCGTACCATACTCGCTTCTTTTTGTCTTCCAGAATCGCGCTTAATTTGTTCGTGTATCCTTATTTCTTGGACGTGTTGTGTTAGGTGATGGGATGGCGTAAGTTATCATCTCAGTTTCTGGCATATTCCTAGGGTTGGCCAGCTTAAGAGCCTTTTCTATATGCTTGAGTATTTATGCACATGTCTGCGAACACATACGCAGATACGAAAGCATATGCAAATATGCATTTGTAGGTAGATCAGTCTACAGAAGTTCACCTGTACACCTAGTTGTTTGTTTTGCAGGCGTTCTGATGTACGGCCCCCCAGGCACAGGAAAAACTCTTCTTGCGAGGGCCTGCGCAGCCCAGGTACCATTCATTACTTATTCTTCGAGTTGTTACTTAAAAGCTCTACACAACTTTTTAAGCACGTATCCAATTACTTGTTCACAATAGCGCTGAGATGTCGTTGTATTGTAATTTACCTGATATGTTGGCACCTTATGAGCATTTGCAGTATCCACGTACATGATCCCCTGGTAGCCTGTACACGTCTAACTGGGTACCTGCATAGCAACCTTCCTCTGAAGTTCTGCTTTGTGCCGCCTATATCTATTACTAACTTATTCGTGCGAGTACACTACTGGGATCATGTACAGAGTCTGCCCATTTGTGGATCGGCATGCACCCGGTGTATGCTTATCTGGATTTGTTTGTGAATGACTACCCATGTGCACGTATATTCCTGTCATTCACGTGAACACCTATGTGCTTTTTACATGCATGAAACGCTTGCATCACCATGCATATCCGCTGATCAGTATGCAGCCGCGTGTTTACAGCTGTGGTATGTAAAATGATGTGCTTGATGCAGGCGTGTGCATGTACTCAGCCACTTTTGCATTTTCCCCATAATCGCTCTTGCCTACGTGCTCTATATTCGTGGCTATACACAAAACGTTTCACAACTTGCATGTACATGTTCGAACTGGCAGACGAAGGCAACGTTCCTAAAATTGGCGGGGCCTCAACTCGTACAGATGTTTATCGGGGATGGAGCGAAGATGGTTCGCGATGCGTTCGAGTTGGCAAAGGAGAAGGCTCCTGCAATCATCTTTATTGGTGTGTTTCTGCCACTGGTCACATCCCTTTTCTGAGTCGTTTTTGGCTCACTTTATGATGCCCTGGTGCTGGCAACGCGTGCAATTCTATGGCATCGGTCGATGGACTATTATTGCCAAGTCGTTGCATCCAAGGGCGACTTCCCTGACATGTGTTGCTGTATCCCTTATGTCTTGTGCTGTCACTTAGACGAGCTGGACGCCATTGGGACAAAACGTTTCGACAGTGAATTGTCCGGAGATCGAGAAGTTCAAAGGACAATGCTCGAACTCCTCAACCAACTAGATGGATTCAGCAGCGACGACCGCATCAAAGTCAGTAATTTCATTACAACTGACCGAAAGCACAGTGTTCGTGGCTGCGCCAGCATCTTTCGTTGTACCTTAGAGGGCGATTTTGTTGCACCCAAAATCTGTCAGTCTATATTTTCAAGCAGAGCCGTTCAGAGTGGTCTTTGTGAAGACCACCGCACAAATTCAGGCGTAATGCAGAAAAGTATTATTATTTTACCATGGTTCGCTTTCGTTTCTGTCCTTTATACAGGTCATTGCGGCGACTAACCGTCCGGATGTTCTAGACCCGGCTTTGCTTCGTTCAGGCCGCCTAGACAGAAAGATCGAATTACCGCATCCCAGCGAAGATGCCAGAGAGCGTATTCTTCAGATTCACGCAAGGAAGATGACAGTCAATAAAGCAGGTGAGAAGAAGGCGTGAAAAAAAAGTGCACACTCCAGTGTTTCAGGCAGGAGTTTAGTTCATTAAAACTGTGCCGCGTGAGCGACGTGCCGGCTGTGCTGATACCACATCGCGGCCTTCATCTACCTCATGTGACTAATGAATCGAAAATATTGCATGTTGGTTTTCGACAGATGTAAATTTCCGTGAGCTGGCAAGGAGCACGGACGATTTCAATGGAGCACAGTTGAAAGCTGTTTGTGTTGAAGCCGGGATGATTGCTCTACGCCGAAACGCGTCGGAACTGCAGCACGAAGACTTTGTGCAGGGGATTGCTGCTGTTCAAGCAAAGAAAAAGTCAAGTCTGAATTACTTTACCTAAGTATACAAGGAGGGCTGTAGCGGTGCTTCCGCTCCCGCCACCCCTTCTGCAACGCGCCCATGTATTAGTTGTGTGCACCCTCTGAGCCCTAAAAAAGCCTAGACACTTTTCAAAGCTCAATGCAAAAAACGCCGTTGACCATAGATCAAACGACGCAACCAATACACTTGCAGACATGACGGTATAGGCGACTGCCATGTATCATCCCCCTTTCGCTAGGTAGGTCTTACTCTACAGATGCGACAGATACCAGCTTTCAGATCCTCTGCCTTTTCTTCTGTAGATATTATCTGCCCAAGTCACAGGCCTGGAGGGCCCAAATCTTTTGCCTGCCGCGATGGTAGTACACAGCAGTTGACAACTAAAAGCGTGAAACATTCGTGGCCGATTTCATGAAGAAATTGGTTACCATGCAGTAGTATCCTGTGAGTTCCCGTAAGCATCTGCTGATCGTCTCCTAGAAAACACTCTCCTCAACCTGAATTGTCTCCGCTGGCTGCTGGGGGAGAGGTAGGCATCTACCATCTTGGAAACAATCTTCTATTTGCCTCTCGCACCAGAAAGCATGGCCATGCGTATGCGGTCTTGCCGAAGTAATTCATCGACCCTCCACCGTGCTCTTTGCTGGTGGCTCCTCAGTCTGCGCTTGATCCCTTGGTATAGTAGGAAGAGACCAATGGCAAGGGAGAAAAGAGCGAGGTTTTGCGTGTCAAAGCGTGCTTTGTCAATCATCAATGACATAAGGGGTGCCGGGAGTACAGCGGTATTCCAGCTCATGGATGCTTGGTACCCCGCGTGGCCCAGCAATCCCAAGCTGCCCAGCAGGGCAGGGAACCCCTTTCGGCGGGGAATAGCTGGAGGCACCGCTGAAAGCCTCCTCAGCTCTAAGGAAGCCTCCGAGAAAGATGGACCCTCCATAACTTCCTCGCTGCTGCTTAGCAAATCGTGAAAGCCGTGGAGCTCGCGGGAAGGCACAGGCTCCCCGCGTGCTTGAGGTAGAGCTTCGTCTACCGCAGGCGGGGCCTCAGACGCGCAGGAACCACTTAGAAGCAAGAGAAATAGGACTATTTGAGCATTCCTCATCGTGAGTTTAGTCAGATTGCAAGACCCACAGCCAATGGTAGTACGCCTCTAGCAAAGCTTCCAATCCCCCGTGAGTGCAACGTCCCCTGCCAAAGGTGTAGGGGGGGGTACGGTTAATGGGTCCACGCTACTAAAGCAAAAGACAGGTTAGTGTTACTTAGGATGGGAGAGTCATGGAAGGCGGCGCTTTACGCCCTCTGCAATCAGGACTGGAGGAAGCGGCTGCAGGCAGACCCAGACTAGGTCTGCTTCTTAATCCGGGAAGCGAACGAATATGGCCTACTACGGAGCATGGATAAAGGGAGTGTGTACTTTAGCTGGAATTAACTATGGAGAAGGAGACAGGGCCGCGACTATACCTTCGACCTTCCTCGGTCGTCGATCCCAGTGGTGGCCTTGCCTCCTTGCAGAGAGGGACCACAAAAACAGATTAACGTTGCATCCTAGCCTTAGTTCAGCAGGTATATGGTGATTTATTTTTTTGTTACAATAAAAGGACACGATAGCCTTTGTATCACCTCATCACTTCAACCGAATGGCGTATGTGGTCCTCTTCACTACCCCTAGATCTATACCATGAAAAGCATGAGCAAAATCAAGCATAATTACACTTCACTGTATGCTATAGATCTTATTGCACCTAATTCTTTTGTGGGAATCACTAAGCAATTTTTTTCCAGGAACGTGGGTGCGTTTCGTTGTGGTGCCACCTGTGAGATTGACACTCTTAACAGTTCTGCGGTTGTCACTCGCTATAGCCTGGCCCTCGCTCTTCTCCCTGGGCTGGGTTCAAATGGATTCAGGGTATGCAGGAACAATGTACCTTTGGAACAAAACTATGGTAACTCTACGGGTAAGATATTCTTTGATATCCAGGGTACGGATTGCCCGGTGTAACGGCCCCTCTAGAGTCTCCGAAAGAAAACAACTAGCCTCAAACCCAATACAAATCTATACGGAAAGCTATTGAGTTCCCGTTGAAACACCTTTCTCTTCTCGTGCCCTTCTCCCTAACGGTTTCAACATGGGGCAAACGGGCAAAGGTGCGCGTTGGTGCCGCCCCACAGGTCTACGTTGGGAGACACATTTTTCCAGACCAACATAAGCTTTATTCAAAGCTTGTTAAGTGTTTGCTAGAACAGTTCACTGTTTCCCCTGCCCATGGCCCCCTAGGTTTCCCGACAACGGGGGAGACAGATATATGGCGTGCAAGTTGCTGCACCCTCTATGCACCCTGAGCATTTGCAGATAGTACATACAGCAGAAAGCGTGCACGACACAACATTGAGTCGTGCTTAATCGAGATGAGACTGCTTTAAAATACAGAGAGCATACGAAAAGATAAACTAATTGGGCGATTCCCCACCAACTTTTAATTAGAACTAGCGCACCAGGTAGTACCCTCGTGTAGCTGTGCTCGCTTCACCTTCCCCCTATCTCAAACACATACCGTCGTATTCTGTGCCTCTCCATAGAGACTATATGCGTGAATGACAGAGGATAAGTTTTTGCTCTACTGTCACTTCTCAGAGAGTAGACACGCGGAGACCAATGAAGCTGAGGGCCAAAGTGGCACACGCTAGTAGTCATCTAGAAAGGAAGAAAGATGCACACAGGATCAAACAACGAGCCACTGGCCAAACTAACACGGGCAAGGTGGCGCTAGGGCCCGAAGTCATCGGAGCGCTAAAGTGTGTAAGCTCTTTGCCACGAGACAGTAGTAGGCAAATAAGATATGCTAAGATAATCACAATAAACTCGAATTCAGCAATGCCTCCGCTGCTCGTAGAGCAATATGTGGATGCCTGTACAACCAGTGCAGACAGCATACGATATGACAGCCCAAAAGAGGAGCAAGGAAGATTGTAGGGACAACATAATTGAGAGTGGCAACGCATACAGCTTAGTGTAGAGAACATCTTCACAATAACCGGAAGCCTTTCCAGAAATGCCTATCGATGGAGGTCGTCGTTTTAGGCAAAAACTGCACTAATTAAGGACAGTTATCAAGTCACGTGGGAGGTATCGTCCATGGCGATTAGCTTTGTGAACCTAGCAGAGTTGCAAATTATCACGCAAGCAACGAGGCCCGCATCTACTCGTCCGTCAAGCACTGAGGTTGCTGGTTTTAAACCCCTTCAACTATGATTCCGTCTAGCGTCCTCAGAGCTCGGATTTTTGAAAATCCGGCACTTGTGCTGCTTCCTGTAAATCCTCCGCCTCCATACAGGTCCCATGCCTGCTCGGCAAAGTCCGCGAGGAAATGAGGCGCTTATTGAACTCTTGAAGGAAACCAGTATACCTGGTTCTATATAGCTTCCAGATACTATTGAAGTCGATAAAGAAACTGCTTCAACTCATAAGCAAACGGCATTTGGTCCTAGCATCTGGCTGCAAACGTCTTTGTCTGACCATCTTCTAGTGCGTCTGCTAATTCACCAGAACCAAATCCCCAGGCTAGAAACCCAGAGGTGACCGTCCCCCATCTCCACTTTATGTTTATGTCTGAACATACATTTATGTGCACTCGCCAGATGCTATCTAAATCTGTCCACTGCTAAGGATGGCTGCCGATCCAGGGCTACGAGCGCCTGGCCCAGACTGAAGATTGGCTCAGTAGAGTTGGGGTGCATAGCAGCTATGGGGTAGACGAGTATACTGTTGAATTATAAACCTAGTCACCACAGGGAGTAGAATCAAGCTTATACACTTGGATTTTTGCGAGCACAGAGTTGCAAGTACTGCAGAAGATGGCGGTTGATTAGCTGTGTTCCTTCTGTCTCAGGGCGGCTTCCAATGGTCACAGTTTTGGTCAGGGAATAGAAGAGTCATACAAGGCAACTTCAAACTCACTAATAAACTGCAGCTTTATAGCCGCAGTGATACTCCTGGAGAATTCGTGAAGCTTCCAGAGATTTACTGCGGATAATCGACCGACTTCCTGATCCATGACACAGCTGGAGCAAGAGATGAAGTGGCCTAGTTGTTTTGTCTGCCGAACACGTCCTAGACATTCTTCTAACCCATGACATCATCACTCCACCAATAACGCCCGTACTTGGATCAGTTCAAATCCTTCAGGGACCAGGGGGCTTTGTAAAAGGCCGGGCCGAGGAGCACTGCGCGGCTCCAGCTACTGGCAAGATGGGCATGACATTGCGTGGGCCTGCCGCTAAACGCATCCCATACCACCAGAAAGATGCTTCGCAATAAATCACCGTTGTCTGAATCCTACCATGGCCTGAGATAGCATGAGCACGTGCTTTGCCCAGAACAAAACTGATGGCAAAGCCACCATGTACAAACGACGGATTTTCCGCTTTGCTTGAACCACAGCAGGTCATCCTTAACGTGTTATTGCTTCATCATTTTGCCATTCTAGCTCCTGGCAACACTAGCTGCATGAGCTGCAGAGCGGCCTGCAGCAAGACAGCCTCAGCTTAGTACCAGCTCTACACCCTTCACCACAATTGAAATGTGCATTTCAAGAAGGCCAGGAGTTGCTTTTTCCTGACCCTCTCCGGTAAGCTTACCTTTACACCACGTAGCTATTGCCGAATAAGCGCCCGCCGTTGGGTTGCCCATGGCAGCCATAAGATTCTATCATGATGCACGGGGCTAGCATAGAAGTAAAGGACCATGCCGATAGAGCCGAATCAGCAATATATTTCTTTTCCTCTGCCAATTTTTGGGTCCGTTTGCCCTTCAACACACCTGACTCCCATGGGCCGAGTGCGCAGACAGGTTGCACTTCTACGCCGTCTCCTTGGATTACAAATACTCTTCGCATTTGGCGTCAAGCAGCTCTAGCAGTGTGTAAGCATCAATGTAGGCTTTTATAGAGGAATAATCAAGGGGATCCGTGATGGGTTCGCATCTGCGGCTGGATTCTCTGTGGCCTCCTCTACAGTACCACAGCCTACATGGGAGGCTCTCCGTTTTCCGGACGTACCTTCTTTGTCCTTCAAGCCGCCTGCTTCCACTTAGTTCAGCTCCTTTGTTCAAGTGCCTTGGCATTTTCAGACGCGTTCAGTTCCTACTTACGCAGCCCGAATCCCCACAATAAAAGCAGGCACGTTGATGGACACCCACAGATTCCAACTCCCGACTGGGCTCGTTTGTTTTCGCCACAGACACACGCGTTGTTTTCAAGTGCTTCTGACCTCAACTGGTTCATCATTTGTAAAAGCTTTACTTGTTCGTTGCTCAATCAACGACTAACTGCTAAGCTTGCGAGGGGTCAAGGTCACACTTTGGGTAGGCCTGAAGTAAACCCACTGGTATTGGAGCTGCTAGTTTACGTTAAGGCTTTGCAAAAAAAGTTATCACAGTCTCTTAGATAGCTATCTATCAATACAGTTTTCCCCCTATGCCTTTTCAGTTCTAAAGCTTGCCGTTGAGCCTCTCTACGCACAAACAGATGGGTGAGGGATTGTACGAAGGCTTGAACCAGTTATCCTTGCATGTACACAATTCCTCTGCATGGAGACTCCACCAAAGAAGTGTTGCTCTTTTCAGTACACATGCCACAAGGAAAACTTAGTTATCTATATTTGGAAGGGTACACTTCGAGGTGGATGTTCAAGCGGCTGCTAGGATATTTGAGAACTTGCCATTCCCTGCGGCCACCATACTTCTTTGGTAGCTTGAACTCATCAATACATGCAAAAACGCTTTTAGCGGCGGACAAACTTTGACTTTTCTACCAGCTGTGGAGCTACTGCGTCCACATCAGGCTGCAGGCCAGCCTCTGCCGCCTTAGCACGCGTTACACCCCCGTCAACCTCGACAGCTAGAGGGTTTTCCTAACCGTTGACAACTTTTGGGGAAAGCATTATAACCCGCTGCATCCGCAGTCAATGGTTAGCTCAAACCAACTGCGTCGAACCACATGGTGGTGCGAGCTGAAAGGGTCCACCAAAGGTCTCCGTCGGGAAGGACTTCGCTCCAGACTCAGTAGAAACGGAATCGAAAGTCGTCGAGTGTGTTCTTTTTTTGCAAGAGTTCTTGCCTTCCCCTGCCCACGCTCCTGTGACTTGCTGACACGAGGGGAGAGGGACAGCTGGGATGAGCTTGGCTGCACCCTCTGTGCACTCCGATCACTCACAACTAGTTGCAAATAGCACCGTGCCCACATAACACCGCGTCTTGTATCGAGCTCACGGTACTCTGCATTAAATAAAGTAGACAAACAGACAAACCACTTCGACTTTACTAGTTATTCCGGATTTAGAAGGATCAATTGTTCAGGTATACTCTAGCCCGTTGCATTTATTGCAGAACGAAGTTTGAACGTGCTGCCTCCAAGTAGGCTCAGTAATCATTAGGGAAAAATCCGGAAGCATGGGCAATGGAAGTGTTGAGGGAAGGCTGGGTTGATCAGTTTATATCCATTGACTAAAGAAGCCCTATCATGGATTACCCATGATTCCTATCAGTTGTTCAATGGCAGTCTCCCCTGATAATAGCGACACTCAGCCATCTTCCAGGCAACGGGGATGCCAGAGCAATAACAACCAATGACACTGCCGTCGAAGAAGGCCTGTTTATGGCTTCATGCAGGAGTGTGTACTACGTTTACTGAAGTAGCTGAAGGCTATGTTGGCGATTCTTATGCTGTAAATACGATAGCTTGGGTCCGTTCTGTTCTATTCTGTAGCCTACAGGAAAGGAAAAATAAAAGTAGAAAGTACTGCTGTCACGCAGCACCGAGGCAGCCCAAAAGAAAGCGTCTCCTGTGCCAAAAAAAATTTCATGAATATGATTCGGGTCTCCAAATGCCTAAGATTAGCAGAAGGCGTTGAAAAGCGGATCTTAGCACGGCAAATCCAACCTACTCTGGGTCAGGTCGGGGGCATTATGCTGCAAGTTCTTATTGATAGTTGGGTGTAGACTAGTTGGTGTTGTGAGAATATCCTCTGTGGAGCATTTTAGCAGCTTTGCTACGGAGATATACATTATGCACCTGTGCGTTTATCTATTGCGCCACCCATCAGACTGCCCTACACTGGGGCCGTCAGGGCAGAGCTAGCATCAACATTGCTGCACCTCTCCTCTCTTTGCGAGATTCCACAAATATGAATGGTATTGACATAACACTGCTAAATATCTGTACATAGGACAACGAGCTCAGTTCTGACGTGCATATAAACGCCTGTTCTTTCATTATGGGTTCGTGTTAGCCTAACTCAGAAGAGATCGCTGGAAGGGGTATCTACATGCCGTGCCCGAGCAGCCGCCCAGAGTTTAAACGCCACATCAGCGCATCAGTAGACAAATGAGATGTACAAAAATAGATTTCGCGTTTCCATGTTCTTCTTGTTAAACACAACCAACACTGGGCAAAAGATGGCTAAGATGGAAGTATATCTGCCCGGTACCTGCGAGCTGCAGCAACTTTCTGGCTGTCCACTACTCTCCGGACTTAGCGTAAAACAGCAAATACACAAAAGCCACACCACTAGCCTCTTTAAGACTCAGAAAGCGTCACGACCCTCAAGTTGTTTATTGGTGATGCGGCGCGCCCATCGTCTGCGTTTATGATTGATGAGGAAAACTTGTTCGTGGAACCACTGCTTAGGCAGCAGGAGGCCTACGAGTCGTTGCTTCTGCCGCACATGAGCCCCAAAAATCAGCAATGTCCCTGTCCGTGCTGCGGCGGAGAGTAACACGCACGGCGTAGTGGTCGCTAAGTGTTACAAGCATAACCTCCCCGAAACAGCCGAAGCAGCAGGCGTCAACAAGAACACGAGGATCCCGCATCAGAATGTCAGCGGCTACGGGCAGAAAGGGGTATAGACCGCCAGCAAATTGGTGCGGAGGCAAGAAGATATAGTCACAGCGTAGCCCGTGGCACCCTGCATGTGGCCCGATAGTGTTGAGTGGGTTTCCAGGATCCCAAGTGAAGTCTCTTCTTGAACAAGGAACAGGCGTGTCACCATCGGGTGTAATTGCTATAACGACATCGCTCTCTTCTCGCGAATCGTTCTCATCATCGATATCCGACAGAAGCCAATCAGTCACGCAGTCATCTGCTTCGTCGTTATGCCACTGGCACCATGGCACAGCATGAACACGGCCGCCAGTTTCCCACGCTGCAGTATTCAAAAGCGTGGAGTCGCCGTTCTGTGCCGCTGAAAGTGCGGTACTGCATGATCCAAGAGAACAGTCACTGGCAAGAGGAGTGGCGTCCACGCCTTGCTGATGACTTTGCGGCGCAGAGAGCGAAAGCCGCACGTCCAACACTGGAGCCTTGTCCCCTCCACCCAGCCACTTTCGTTGCTGCTCGATAAGCCGCCGCTTAGCTGTTAAAAAGAACTCGCGGTGGGCCCATGCCGCAGCAGCCGGCAGTTCAAACGCCAGAGGATGCTGCACACTGCCCCCAGCCCTGCTCAAAAATCCCCCGAGTATACCTTTAACGGGCTGATTGTCATCCTTATCCCGCTTTGGACGACCGATGAGCACCGTGTTGCTTCTCTGCAAAGAGTGTCGTGTAGCAACACTCACAGTGGCATTGTGGAAAATGCGGCTAGTCAACTCCACTGAACCGCTCTGGCGTAGGCTATTGCTGCGCTTCGGAGTCTCGCCATCTTCAACATGAGGACAAGACAGATAATCTTTGTTCGCACCAACAAAGAAGTTGCTATTTCTTCGCAGACTGCTGTTAACACATTCGGGTGATTCACTTGTGCATCCGCGTTTTCCACTTGAGGATGTAGCTTCTTGTGCCTGTTGGTGCTCCAGGAGTTGTATTTCCTGCTCCCTCTCCATATCGCTGCAATCCGCATCAGAAGCAACAGTGGCCCTGTGGGGAGAGAGCGGCATCCTGACATACGGATTGGGACGGTGAATCGCTGCTGGGGTTGACGATCCTTGTAATGCTCGCGAAGGACGCTGCAGGGGCTGCTGTAGTTCTGTTGATCCTAATCCGCCGTGCATTTGCATGCGTCTTTGCCTCCTAACACGAACAAAGAAGTCACGCCTGATGTGGCGGTCGTGGAGCTCTATGCCCTGGTCGTCTAGCTGCTGCGCCTCCAACAGCTGCTGCTGATGCAGCAAATGATGCTGCAGTAAATGCCACTGATGTCCATGGACATGCAGCCAGCAGTCCCGCCAGCCCTTCTCGACAAAGGATTTGTAGTTCGATGCGCACAGATGAGGAGCTGCAGAGCCGGCAAACACTGTTTGAAACACTGGCAACATGCGCCCAATATACCCACACAAAGTCCCCAAATTGTCGCATGCATACAAAAGGCCCCATTGAAAAAAACGGTAATCGGTGAAGCCCGAGGCCAGTCTCAGAGGGGAATCCTCGACCAATGCCTGTATATATGCAAAGAACGTCGAGAATCATGCATACTGAGTCATATTGGTACAAAAGCAGCACCCCTACAGTTATTTAATGTATGTCTAACAAAAAAAGCGGTTTTCCGTACCGGCATTAAGGTCGCCTATGACAAGAGGAACATGGCCTCTATCTGCTGCAGCGTCGCACGCCTTCAACAGTTGGCGGATCTCTGCCGCCCGTACGTCCTCGACATAACGAGACTCCGGGTCAACCGCACCACTGGCCAAATGAATGTTGAAAACAGCGACTGTGGAAAACAAGACCACATGCAAAAAAGCAGGCACACCTTCCCCGTACTCTCTCTACTCAGAGCAAAGGCAAGGTAGCTCTGTTTAATTGCACCGCTGCAGTATCATCGTCCAGCATATACATACAACATACATAATCGAAATTGTACACGTGGGGCTTCAGAATGCACTCGTGCTGCTGGCTGACATAGTTTCACGAACAGAAGCTGCGCATCGTCAGATGTTTTCGGCCAGGCACTCACTGACACCGATCGACGGCACGTCCACGGCGACCTCCAGCATTCCCTTTGAAGCGAAACAGCGCTCGATATACGTAACCTGCGAAATATGCAGAATTATTGTGCAAGCAGTGCGGACAATTGCCCTACGAACGAAGATGTCCTTACAACAGCACAAGCAAGGGTGCCAAGGTGATGTGCAAACGCGTGACTCTGGGCTCCGCCTGCACTAGCCTACATTTTCGAATCTGTGAAAATGAGTGTGGACAATTGGATACTTGCTCAAGACCATGAGGCCATTGTGGAGAGAGAAGCGGCCTCCAGACGTCCGGCGCCCTGACGCAACCCCGCACACGGATACGGCTCCACAGAGCTATCATCTCCATGAAATGACACAATGCCGCATGAAATTAATCAAAAGGTATTGGCTAAGAGAAACCAAACACAACGAATGCCTTGAAAAATGCCGCCGCGATTACCTACCAACGAAGGGCAGCTTGTGGCGGGTGTTCTCAATGATAAAATCTGCGTGGTTCTCGCCATAAACCTCTTGAAGGCAAATGATGTCGGCCCCAGTGGATAGCAGCGCCGCTGTTAATTACACCATAACCAAAGCACACAAAAATTCCGTTTACGGACCGCCAGCCAAACGAGTATAATGCATACACTACAGAAAGATATGCTATTAGCAGGCTGCATGCTATTTCAGGGCCTTTTTCAGGGATGAAACGCCAAACACCACTTCGACGTTGCTAACACTACCAGAACGGAACCCATAGACATGCACACTGATAAAGCATGCGACTCCATGGAGACAGGGTGAATGTTTATCTTGACTACCCGGGATATGGTGGAGACGGCGCTGGGTGAAGGGGGGATTCTGGTAGATCCGAAGGCCACACAGTTTATACTCCAGTAGCCCTGCGTTAAATGAAAGAACCGAAAGCTCCTCCAGCCGCTCTGAAGTCCCTTTGTCTTCCCTTGAGGCAGGTAAGACTCCTCCGTTCATAGGGCTCGACTCGGCTCCGCTTGGTGCATCCTGCGCTTCAGGCAAAGCAGTGTTCTCTCCTTTGTTGTTTACGGACATGGAGGAGGCGCATGAAGTAAGCGGATGCACACGGCGCGCGGAGATGGCACTGCGGCACTTTTCTTTGTTTTCCTCCAGGTCTAATGTCGTTTCTTGTCCTCCTCCTTTGCAGACACGATTCGGAGGGGAAGAGTCCCGTGCCTGCATTTCAACATTTTCTGACTTGTTGGAAGATGAGGCAGCTTCGGTGCGCAATGATTCGGCACTTGTATCAAGTGGACCTTCATCTAGAGATATGGTCATGCCAGTATCTGGCCGCAAGGGGATACAAGGCGCAGGCAATTCGTGCAAAGGACCCCCATGGAACATGGGATCTGTTGAGGATGTCCTGTCTGTTGCCAAGTCATTATTTTTCATCTTCCTGCCATTGTTATAGCACCTTTTGCTGCTATCTGAAGCATCGCTACACTGGGGTACTATGGTCGCGGTCGCATGCACCGGTTGCTCCACCCTGGTTGCCTGGGTCTCGCTGATTCCACTAGTACAACAATGAGCGCTTGGTGAGGGGTTGAATTTACCAACAGATGTGGGTTCCTCCATGGTTATTCGATCCAGAGAAGATAAATCCCAGCAGCACTGCCGCGAGAGGTCACCAGCATAGATGCATGGGGTCAGGGAGAGCACGTGGAGCACGCCACAACCTACCAAGCATTACTCTAGTAGCTCCGCCCTAGCGCAAGGAACCTCACGAGACACTCAGAGGGGTGCGTGGCCTAATTCATACCCCGACCACCAGGGTGATGAGCCCTTTAGCTAGGCTCACGGGAGGCAAACCCGTACAGCCTCCCATGGCGCACTACGGGGGACAGCCTTCACCTCAAGCTGATCGTCAGCCGAGTTGGTGGCGCCCTCAGGAGGCAGCCTTCAGCTTGCTATGACAATCTTCAGACTTGGTGGTGTTCGTCAAATCTTGCGTCCACCAGGACAAACGAGACCAGCAAAGACCCATGCCGCTGGTCAAAATGAGCGGCGTAGAGCGCCCCCTTTGGTTCTTCCGGCGTTCGATACTTATCAAGGACGAGATGGTGGTTACAGCTAGTGGGTAAAGTACCTTTTATAATGAAAAGACACTTCTTGTGAGACTGCTGGCTATTGCATTGCCTACGGCACGATACAGCTCCCTGCCACACTTAAGCCCCGAAGTCATTCCTGTAGCGAAGCCTCACCAATTTTGCGTAGTCGCTCAAAATTCATTGGAAATTTAGATTCAGAGTGTCTGTGTCAATATAAAACCCTCCAGACTTTTGAAAACCCCCTCCATTCAAAACGAATTTGTCCCCCTCTGGGGGGACAGCATGCATCTGGCTCACTGAGGTCGCCCATGTGATCAAGTTCACCGGCAGCTTTCCGCTCAGCCAACTAAAATCTTCATGCTCCTTCCTTAGATTGAATCAGTATTCTTTCATCAGGAATAAGACACAATGGCAGAAGCCCTGCAAGGTATATTGTGGAAGTTCTTGGCTCGTCTTTGCACGGAGCAGTTTTTTCAATGCACTCTAGGACTTCTCAACGACTGGCAGCGCTGAGCTATGCCATTCGCAGTTTTGCAGCGCCTATTTCCTGTTTTAGGTCTTCCGAGGGAAAGCTAGCACAAGGCCAGGAACACCACAGCGCGAGATGCGGTCGTCTTTGGAAAACTTTTCCCTCAACGCACGGACAACCAGGTCGTCAGTGTGCCAACAACACATACAGCCCCCTTTTTCTTTTGATCAGGTGGTTAATACCCAGAGCATGTCTTTAGAGTCCCTTTAAGGCGTCCGTATATCAGGCACTATGACGGAGGAAGTACCCAGCGTGTAGGCTGCCCAACAATTTTGGTATTGAACCACGGGTTCCGACTACTGGGCAAAAATAAACCCGCGCATAATGTCGTGCCTGTCAAAAAGACTTAGTTCGAGTTAGGGACTTTAAGCGCAGTTAAGAGAAGATCACGCTCCAGTTAAAAATGGCTGCTCGTTCACCCGGATACAAAACGCCTTACAGTTCCAGATTGTACGACCAATCTCCTGCAATTGAAGCAGGTGCGTTGTTTGTACATTTGTCTACGTTGTGAGCGGCGACTAACAGTAGTTTCCGTTCCTTCCGGGCTAAAGCTTAGCCCCTAGGGGGAACCCGTCCTGGCATGCAGAACTAGTGACTCCGTAAACTTGGCGCTTTCGCAAGGTGCCCTACATCTACTCTATGTTTGACTTTTAAATAGTCTACATTTTCCAAAATTAATGATCTCTATCGAGTTACCACTAGGTCAGACCCTGTGCACGGTACACAAACTCCCAACCTATTCCATTGCCCCATTTTTGAGCAAGCTTGGCTTATGCCCCTGTGCGGTAGCTCTGAATTCATAGCTGCCCATGGCCAAAAGACATGAGGAGCTACTTAAAATGTTCCCTCATATGCCGTGAAGCAAGCCAGGTGAGTTATGACCCCGGAAAGTGCATTCATGGAGACGTGGAACAAGAGAGACTGTTGAACGGCGCGCAGATGTACTACTGTGTTCATCAGGCAAATAATCGCGTAAGCATCTCTTATGGATACTATGTAAGACTCAATTAGCTCTCATTAGAGTATATATTTCAAGGAAGTGCACGATTGCAGGACATACGGAAAGCGGTCGGAGTGGGCTGTACTGCCTCCACTCAAAACCCTTTGAACGGGATAGGATATAGAACACGCTCACTGCAATCAAAGCAAACAAGCTACACTCATAAAGATTCGAAGTTTTTCTAAAAATTACCTAGAGCACTGTCTTATAACACAGCTGTCGCAAGAGACTTCCAAAATACCGTACAAAGCTATCCACCCGCCCCATAAAGTTGGCAAAGAAGTTCAACATAAGCGCACCTGCGGTGCATAGAATCAAGATTAATCTGCCGTCTCCAGTCCCTTCTAGGCACCATTCTAGGGGGTTTGGTGGCTTGGAGTCAGCCCTTAAAGCTTTATAATTGACTACCCCACAAGTCCACCCCGCCTCACCTAACGAAGCCACCCCCTTCAATATTCCGGAATTCTCAAGAAGTCGAGATGTATACAACTGGAGCCAACAAACCTATTTCGAGGCACCTATGCAGTATAATTTTTGAAAGGTAGCCTCGTATTATGTGCATATACGCGTGTCAATTACACACACCTGGACAAAGCTAACAACTACCAGATCTACGCTCTGCCCCGCACCTTCTAATATTTTGTCCACCTTTAATATAATTCACCTGCAGCACCCGCCGCAAGATGTACGAAACTCACAGTGCTGCAAACAATTAAGAAAAAGCTCTGTTCGTACCCTAAAACTCCATGAGCATCTCCATAACCTTTAAAGAGCATGCAACCCAATTATTCCGACGGCCATGGCGTTGATGGCATGCAAGCCCGACCTTGCGGTATGCCGGAACACACACAAGGTGTTCACGCAATCGGTTTCCACCAAACCAAGGCAACATATTTGCGCATCAGAAGATACCCATGAGGCTGCCTTCCAGAGCAAACAAACTTCGAGAGCTGACCTTTAATCCTCAAAGAACCTATCGACCAATGCGAGGTTAGAGTTCCACACTGTGAGAATACGACAGGAACACTCATCTGCTAGATATTCTGTAACTACCACACACTCTCTGGCGTAGGGATATCAACTGCGAATGTTTAGTGTACTCCACTTGAGAATCCTGGGTCAGGAACATTGCCACACTAGAGCATCAAGAATGCTGCGCTCTAATTTTTTGGTCATTCCATCTACAGATCGACGTATCGTTGATATTCTTGGTTGTATTTGGTTGGAATAATACTGAAAGCATTTTTTAGCTCTAATCAAAGCAAAATAAGGCATATTTATTGAGTGGATGCTGTTCTTCCAGCCCATACCCATACCACCACAACAATCTCCCCCCACCCTGTTGGTAACGTGTTTTATCACAAGCAAGTACCCACAGCTAAGGGTTTAGACTATTATGAATTATGGGAGCTTAGCAAATGAAAAACAGGCTGGCGCCTATTATACTAGCAAGTGTCCAAAATACCAAAGAGAAGTTTGGCCGGCTACACTGGTCCTTCCTAGGGTTCGTTTCAGCAGCTGCCAAAGGAGGCGTGTTGCCACGGTCGAGACAGCGCAGGAAGAGCTTCAAAGAACCCGTGTACATCTAAGACTATGCAAAACCCAGCTTTTATACACTACAAAAAAAGCTGGATAATGCTTCATATATTGTTACAGCAATAAACAGATGCTTCTTGCATAAGCGTGTTAAACAGATGGATATCGATAAGGTGGGCACAGAACCACCCCTACGAATGACCCGGACTTCCGTTCTCCGGTATCCAGAGAACTGTGGATGCCCAGCCCAGAAAAGGTCTTTGGCTCTCCATACTCTTCTCATGGAAGCATTAATTTTCCGGCTGTCATGCGCCTTTAGAGCATGCGCTCGTTTGCATTACATTCATCTGTCTCAACTGGGTCGCATTCAGCAAGGATCACTTAGAGCTCATTACACCAACAAGCACTCGGTCTCAAAGCGCAGTTCTTTGCTCATTGCCGGTCCAATCTCCACTTTCGTTATGACACGCCTGCCTACAGGTGTCGGAAACTCGAGGTAACCCCACTTGTCAGCTAGTTCTGGCTTGCGCCACGTTTCCCCTGATCCTCTAGGATTCCAGCTTACGGTTGCTAGAGTATTGCATTTACGACAATGACACGCAAGTAGTGCGACCTGAAAAACTATCATAACTTATGATACTTACATAAGCCAGGCATGGAACGCGTTCGTACGCAGAGCAAGGGTGGCCTGCCACTTCAGATAAAATTTTTTTAGGAAAACGAACAAAACTAAAGCCTAATGATAAATCTTGGCACGTTTATGGCCCGTGTTGAATCGTTTCGCGGAGGCGTAGTTGAATGGTCACTCTAATGCACTAGGGTCTGATGGCTACCCAACTTCTTGGCGCTTCTTTCTTCTTACAAACAGTGACACGAGTTCTTGAACTTTGCCCCACTGCTGTTCCATGCGATGTACTGGGGGATACAGGCAGCTTGCTTGTTAGAGTACATACCCTTTCACTAGTTGCACGAAATCAGGAGCCGCATGCAGTCAACTTGCTGCTCAGGTACTGTACCAAAGCCCCTGGACGGGCAATGCGATCTCCTCAACCCGGAGTGCATGTCCTAAGACTGACGTAGATGTAAAACAGTCCAAGAGATGTCATGAGAACGTTTATAGGAGTCATCCCTGGTAGCCAACCTCAGACTCTAGCCAGGAAGCCCCCGCACTAGTCCTGGAGTAGGCTCCATCAGGCGGCCCTTAGGGCACTCGTAGTAGTTCTGCATAGGCCCTATGGTAAACCCACTGTCTTAGGAAGTGTCTGGAAGGTCATGATGATCGAAGAATCCCTCTGCTGAATTTTCATCTCTGCACTGCGGTGGCCTTTCCTGCTGCTTTTTATAAGGACCTACATCCGTGCCGCTGAGACGCAGAGGCAGGTTGGCAAGAGCCACGGGCATTATCATGGGATTCAGAGCACATTGATTCGCCAAGCAGAGACAGAAAGCCCTTATTCCTTACAAAGATCTAGTATCCAGGGCACATTTCTAATCGCACGTGGGCGTACTCGATAGTTAGCTTTTCTTGCTCCAGAAGCTTCTCTGGCTTCGCAGTATACAACGGAATCAGCCGAAAACTGATGTCCTTCGAGGCAACTCTGCATCTGCACCACAGAGCATGCACTGTTCCGGGTTCGAACCCTACAGACATTTGATGCGACCATCGAACTTAAGGTGTATTGAATGCTGTAGCAGCAGTGTGCACTTCTGCCTGTCACAGAGGCTTCCTTATTAGGGACCAGATTACTTTGGGCATCCGTCTGGCAGCTGGTTGTTCAGTGTGGGAATGGGTTTGTGGCCACAGTTCTCGCACTGTACAAACCGCTTTGTTGCTCTGCGTGGCTGTTGCTGGTGGTTACGGGCAACACACGCAGTGTTTAGGCGGTCTGTATACTTCTTGCACTGCACAGCATAGCACAGCCTAAGCCCGGAAAGACATCTATGCGCTACAGCTTACGGCAGCCAGCCACGAGAGGAGGGACTGCTGGTTGAAAATAGACAGATACTTCCATAAGTTGCATGCCCTCAGCTTCTAAGGTGTGCTGCTACACAGCCCCGAAAGATCCAAACCGCATCATCTGCGGACTGACTAGTACCTCCCAGAATCCTGTAGCCAAAGTCAAACAGAAACCTCTGATTCCCAAGCATCATGGAAGCCTACCTGTAAGCAAAAGAAAGCATTGACAGTCGTCTCTTTTATTGATTGCTTGAATTCATGGCTGATGTCCGCGGCCTCCAGAGAACGGAGGCGCTCAAGGTGTCTCTGACCATCCTCCTGAGAACGCACTCTAAACTCGACACTTGAATTTCATGACCACAATGGTGTGTCGATGAACGCACATGCACCACCTGTCCTCCCATTTCTGCAGTGTAAAGGTACCACGTTTTGAGCTACAGTTTTACAAGTGCCCCCGCAAAAACCGCATGAAAAGGAAATAACAACAGCGGCGAAAGGCGGTGCATTTTTGACGTGCTTGATCGACAATATCAGCGACGGAGGATTTGAGCTGGAGAATCTTTTCTAGAAGCTGTTTCTTTTCTTCTTCCGTAAGCGCTGGCTTCCCAGCAGCAGCAGGAGGAGGCACTGTTGCTGCTGTACGTAGTGCCTTTGATGCCCGTTCACTCCGCTGCTGTTCCTTCAAAAGGCGCTTTTGCTGCGCCGCCACTACATTCTGGAGAACGTCTCCTGCCTTCTTTGTTTGCTTTAAGGTACTGACGGTCGAAGACACTAGTTTCTGCTTCTGCTGCAAGCTTCGGAGGGCTCGTCGTACATCTGTTGCGGACTCTAGCGGCGGTGGAGGCGGAAGCTGCTGGCACTGCTCATTTGCTGCAGCTGTGCCGCTGTGGCGTCTTGAGGCCACTGCCACGGAGTCTACAGCTGCTGTTTTCACTTTGGTGGATGACTGAACCTGCGTCTGCTCATGGACTCTCTGAGGTCGTGGCGTGATCGTGGCGATACAATGAATGTACCGATAGTTCTTGAATGCCAGTAGAGCCAAATCCTGTTGCAGTAGCAGCGAATGGAAGAGCGGCACACGGTTGAGTCTGTCTCTGATACACGTGAGAAAGCGCAAGCGCTTGAAACCGGCATTATCAGCAGATACCCTAGAAATATAACTTACGGAATTCGGATGTAGAAATAGCTGCGTGTGGAGTTCTTTGGCGGTCTCAGCCAAACGGGGGACACAGTCGAAGCGCATGCGCTTCGCTAGAGACAGCTGTATGGCCAGGGCCATATCTCTGTTGCTGCTCTGCATAGACACCCGGCACACCGCAAGTTACAGATACCACAGCCATGACCACGAGCCAGTCAGTAGTTCCCTGTAGCTGTCCAGCAAGACACTGCAGCAGCAGGGTACGGCGTCTCAGGTTTACATACTGCCGGGAGAGCCACTATCTCCTGGAGTTTCTTCACAAATGCCTCGACGGCCTGATGCTCCCTATCTGCTGCGTTGCCCAAGTTGGCGATGTTCCAAGAAGGCTTGCTGCTTTCCGGAGGTTCGCCTCTCGCTGTGCTGGTGATCGTGCTGCGAATAGGTTTGGTAGCAGCAGCTGCGATTTTACTGGGCTTTTCAGCGCTGCCTTGGTCATCGCAACTGTTCGCTGGCGGTGCGGATTTGCTGGAGCTCTGCTGCAGAAGAAGATTTTGTTGAAGGAGCTCTGCATGGGTGATGGCGAGAACAGAGGCCAAAACACCAGCAGGAGCCATAAAACAACTTTGTGTGAGCCACGATATAGTGTTGAGGTGGCAAAAGGAGTATAAAGCAGAACTCAGCTGACGTTTTCAGCAAGGGTCGAGGTCAAATAGAGAGCCTCACTGTTCATGGCTTGCTGCTTGATCTGTTTCTGCTGTGCAGTGTCCACTTGCAAGGGAGCAAGACTAGTAGCAGCGAGATCAGCACTCCGAGGATCGGCTGCGGCGTCAGCGTGGGCACCAGCAGAAGGAGCGATTTTTCGGAGTATTTCAGCGCGCTTTTCCTTGTTGGAGCCGCATAAAAGCTCGTCAATAGATTCCTCAACAAGCGAGGCACGAAGACCTGTGGATCTTTGGTTCTTCACGTTCACGTGGAATCGACAGTACTCCCCCATGCTCGGACTGTATTTACACCAGGGACAGCAGAACAGGCAAAAAGCCAGCCAACATGGAATTCCCACGCGCAACCAAACCACTCAGAATACAATTAGGTGCTGATTTAGTGTCTCCTCAATGGTGAAACAGATTTGAAGAGGTGTGTGTCGTTATGGGGGGCAGAGCTGCCAAGAAGAAGGCTTCTTCGGAATTAAACCTTACACATGCACCATTTGACGGCATTGCGCTTGCTTTCGAGTCATGGCTCCACAACGCACGATGCCCTTAACGCTTCCAATCTGCATATACACACGTCACCTCCTGAACTCTCTGGCGGCAAGTAGGGCGGCCTGCGGGGTGTAGCGTATCTGGATATAGAACAGCGCGTGCAAGCATAGGCACGGCTTTATAGGCTTCCAAAGGGTTTACGAGGTGAGTGTGAGGACCAGCAGGATTTGATCTTCATCCTCGACAGTGGCCGCTCGCGAGTCTGCTCCATTTGACTTAGGCAGCAGGGAAGGGTTGAGCAACGCCACGAGGTCTCCCCGCTTGATTCCTTTCTTCCTGTGGGCCCAACACCACCAGTGCCAGACGTCAAGCCTTAAAGCACGGGAAAGAAATGCTTGCAGCGAGGGGACAGTGGGAACCTCCAACCCTAACGATGTAGCGCCTGACCTGAGGCAGCTCCACAACTCTTCTCCGCGGAAAGAGAGGAACAAGTTGGTCTCCCTAGAGTAGCAAAAAAGCACAAACATCTGAACCCCAGTCACTGACCAATACAAGCCTTAGGCGCCCCTTACCAGAAACTAGCTGACAGCAGCACAACACCCCGTGCACCAACACCGACATCAAGAGGGACTCACTTGACATCCCACAGAACCCACCACCACTTCATTTCACCTGAGCATGCGTAAAAATGGCAAACTCTCAAATCTTTCTCAAGAAAAGCACCGTGCATGGCTCTCAGAGCAAGACAGCGCCTCAGGTGGAGCTACAGGAGGAAGGCCAGAGGCTTTAGAGTTTACTGGCTGCCCCGCGGGGATCACACAACGAAGACACGACGCCGAGGACTGCCGCGTGTGGCACTGCACCCTTCAACGCATTGAAGGCGCCTTGTGTAGCCTGGGGTGAAGGGACATGACAAATAATACACACGTGTTGCAGAATACGGGGCGGATCGCTGCAGCGACTATGGTCTCAAAGCTCCGGTTTGGTGCTCACAGTTGGGCATTAGTACAGTTGGGCATTGGAAGCTGAGGCGCTCAAAAGTTTCGCTACGATCTAGACTCACACAGTTGCATGTCTTTTGCAGCGAAATAACCTTCAGATCTGGCCGCTCAAACCGACAAGCAACCTCTTCGAAGGGCAAGGCCCATTTCCTGCATCCACGGACCCTCGCCAAACCCGAAATCTCAAACTCTGCAAGCCGAATATGCTCGTAAGGAATTGCAACTTTAGTAGAACAACTGCTCCACAAAAATCGCGTGTTAGGGGTCTGTTGGTGGGGACAAGCCCGAACCACGCAATTCTGCTAGGGGTTGAGGGCTGAATTCGTGAGCATTTAGAGCTTAGGGTGTTGTCGTAGATGAAGCACACTCGATGTCAAGCTGCTTCCCGTCCAAGAAAACGCAATCGCATTTGACCTTTAGAGGATCGGCTGCAGAAACAGACGGAGAGAAGTAGGAAGCATAGGACCCAAGCCGTAGGCCTTGCTCCAAGTCATAGGCTGCCCGCTACACCCTAGAGCTACCACAATCCGCTACAAATCACTAGTCGCTGCCAAGTGGCTGCAACAGGAGGGGGCGTCTTGAGCTCACCCGTCATCTTGCCACAACGAAACCCATGCACGGGGCCAAACGCCGAACCCTACACGCTAGATTCTAGAAACTCTCATGCAATTCCTCAGCGACATTGTATAGGTGCGGGCGCAGATTTTGCGATTTGTGGCTTCGTAGAGGGTAAAAGCGGAAGAAGGCTAGATCTAGCGTCTTGCGGGTTGGTTGGGTTACAGGTCCCAGATTTCGATGCCACTGTGATGACGAACTCAGAAAGAGCACGAAGTGTGCCGAACAGCAAGCAAGCGGCTGATATCTTTGTGTTTTCGCTCGTCCCTTAGAGAGCAAGAGGGGTTCACAGGATCGGATGGGGGTGGTTACTGGGTTGGATGGGCCCCACCCGACGCAGCGCCGGAGAGAGGAGGCCCCCTTGGGATTTTCGATCTGGATGAGCCGAGCCATTCAAAGAGACCAGAAACACAGAAAACAGCTGTATATCCGTCGAACACCATGGGCACTTGTGATATGGCTAAACACCACAATTAGGACAAAGATCATGCTTTGCTGGGGCTTGTGTGTTTATACAGCTGATCGGTGGCTGCGCGCATTACACCAAGAAAGGAGCACCGCATCCCGAATTTCGCGTTAAATAGCCACCACCACTACCTTTTAAATACTCGTAGTGCCTTCAGTAACCGGTTGTACGCAACCTTACCACGATATATAGTGCCCAGAGGATTGGGGGGCCCCTCCCTCTAACTCCGCACCCACCTGCTGCAGCTTACAAAAATCCTCGGCAGTCTTTGTTCCTCCAACTTTTTATTAGGGCAGCGAGAACTCTCTAGACCTCTTAAAGAGGAGCCTTTCTTCGGCAAGACGTGCAGCAGCCCTCAGGCCAGGGTGTAAAGAATACACCTGCTCAGGACTCAGGTTGTCTGTCCACGGTTGAGAGCTTGGGGTTAATGACGAAGGGATCACAACGACAGTAGGAGGGCAGCAGTCGTGCAGTGTCTGTTGACGAATGTGCATGGCGGATCTCTAGACGTACAGCCATCCAGCCCATCCTATCGGCTTGTTCACGCGAATTCCCACACCTACCTCGGGTAACTGAGCATGGAGCCCCTCATTGGGGGTCCGACTTCTCCCTTTCGCGCGAATGCAATTTGTAAGCCTTCCGCCGGCACTATAAGCTCGCAGCGGCTGTGACAGAGGGTGGGAAGGCGAAGGAAGGGGGCCAGAGAGTGCCTTCACTGACTTCATCGGCGAACGAGTTCGCGTGCCTGCACGTTTGGGTTTGTACGTTGGGGTGCCCGTTTGCTTTTTTCAGCGGCTGCTTCTTCGATTCTTCCAGAGAGTCAGCAGCCACGGGAGCTAAGCGAGTTTTCCTTCTACAAGGCAGTCAATCCAGGTTCGTTGCTACACACCCCTGCAACTTTAGGAACGAGATCTGGGGCCTAGGCTGTGAAATATGAAGCCCACACCTTATGCGCGTTTACAGCAGACAAAGCTCTCCACAGCACATACAGAAGACGAAAGAGGAGCGCTGAAGCGACAAAGCTTAAGTCCCTACAAACTCAAGACAGCTTCAAGCGCGATGCCCTTCGAACCATCACCAGGCAAGCCGTACAGCTGAACAAGTTCGGCCCGGTAGAACAGGAAGTGCAGTCTCCTTTTTGCCGCTGCTGCGCATTTGACTTGCCGTGTCCTCATCGCGAAAGCCTCGTGATGGCGGTTGCCTCTATTTTGATCGCAAGTCAGCGCCTCTTCAAGAAGAACTCAGACTATAGGGCCTGGGATATCGTGATTGTTCGCAGGTTCCTTTCCTTCTCGGAATTTCCTGGTCCCCTCTCCGCAAAGGCGTTGAGCAGCCCTCAGCGCTCGTTGCTAATTGACATTTGGGGACACCTCTTCAGGTCCGATCCCCCCAACCCCCCCCTCCCCGCTGCACTATTCCCCAGACGAAGGACTGCAGTGCTAGGAGTGATCTCCAGCGGAGGTGTTGGGCGCTTCGTAGCCAGCTTTAGGTGCAGAGAGACAGACACGGAGGCGCTGCTCCTCCAGAGGCAGCACACGAGCTAGTGGCATAAAAAAGAGGGAAAACGGCTCAGCGAGATGAGGGACCTTCTTGTGCTGCCCTTACTATGTCCTCCCAGGCGCTGCTTCGATGACTCCGTGAAAATAACGGCAGAGAACGTTAACGACGAAGTTCCCAGACTGTTCAAAGAGATCGGGTACGCACTTGACCACCCACTGGGAGAAGGGGGCAACACGACAGCAAAGAAAACATGCATGCAACCCTGCGCCCCCTAGACCCCTCAGAAGCTTAGAGGGTCTAGCGACACCTGTAGACAGCAGGACTGAGAGCCTATCGCACTGCCTGGAGGGCTTTCTGCCTCTCTCTCTATCTCGCTTTGGTGTGTCTATGGGCATCGTATCGCACATTACTCGGCGTCTGCACGTCTGTCTTTTGCAGATATCCGTTCCCCATCAGCAAGAGCGCGATGCTAGCGCCAGGGACCGGCCACCAATGGCCCCATCACCTCGCAGCTTTGAGTTGGCTTTGCGAGCTGCTCATCTACGAGAACGAGTTTTTTTTCCAAGAAGAGGAGATCGCAGACTTTTATGTACGTCAAGGGTGGTGTTTAGGGGCTTAAATTCAGGGACTGGGTCTGAAAGGTCAAGGGTTACGGCCTGCGGCAAAAAATTCGAGGCTTTTTCGACGGGGTGTCTGTACAGGGTCGCGGTGACGTGGTCGGTCGCTTGGTGGCATCCGCATATCCGCAACTCGGGCGGGATCCTCAGGGCCTAAAGGCCTCTGTGTGTAAGCCATTGTTGTTTTCCCTCCAAAGACGAGGATAAACACAAGTGTCAGACAATGATCCAGCTGTTGCTCCCCGCCTCTTGGGATGCGCTGCGCTTCCTAAGAGGCACCTCCACGGACTCCGATAAGCGAAAAAAATGTGACTGCTTCTTGCTCCATACTTGGGCATAGGCTGGCCCCTCTAGGGGCTGCTTCCTTTGGCTGCCCTGATGCATCTCTTTTGCGCACCCTGCTTGGCGACGCGATGTTTGCGGTGCTCCTGCAGTGAGGCAGCTGCATACGATGAACGCTGAAGCGGAGGCAGCGCAGCAGCAGGTGCAGCAACAACTCCAGCAGCGGCAGCAGCAGCTCGCAAGAGTCGAAGGAGAGCTCCGTGATAACGCCTCGCTCATGGTACTAATTCAACCCAAATCAACTATTTGACGGAGGGCTTGCTGGTGTGAACATCTGGGTGTGTGTGTGTTTGTTTGTTTGCGTTTGTTTGTGTGCGTGCTCATGTTTCCACATGTGTGTGTTTGTATATTTGTTCATGTGTGTTTGTGGGTCCATGTTTTCATATCCATGTGTTTATATGCGTGTTCACATTTGTCTATAAATAAATGAATAAATATATATAAAAATATATATATACATGTGCGTGCTGCACCCAGGAGTCCATAGAGCAGCTGACTAAAGAAGCTGACGACCTGCGCGCCAGCATAGCTGAAACGAAAGCCGAAATTTCTCACCAGGCAAGTTTCAGCGTCTAAGGCGAACGTGGCAAATCCAGAGCTCCGGGGTGTTCTCCACAGGAGAGCTACGGCGTCCAGGGCCTGTGAAAGGTTTTGCGCTTTTAATGTCGATTTGCCTCCTGTTGTAGTTCTTTCCTCTGTGGTGGCTAATTAATCGTGGATGCGACCGCTGCTGTGGGGGGGTTCAGGATGGGCACGCTGCAGCAGCTGCGGCAGAGCGAGATTTGCTGCTCCAACAGCAGAAGGGGGTTCTTGCGGAAGTGAGGCAACTGGAGGAACGTATCAAGGCTCAGGGGGTGAGAAGCACGAGTTTGCAAGATCATCCCCTCCCATGTCTTAAAAATTCCTCCCCTAAAAGCAGTGGAACCAATAGCTCTCTCCTTGCATATGCTAAGCTAACGGTTTAGGGTCTAGAGTTTAAAATCTGTGCAGATCGACAAGGCCGAAGTCGAGCAGATTCGACACGACATCTCCAGACTGCGGGAGGGTCTTGCTCACCGAACGAAAGTAAGAAGCATGCTTTTTTCTACGCATCCAAAGCAAATTACCGCTGAGCTTAAAAAACTGCCACTCTTTTCTGTTCACTCTAGCGTGTGCCGGTGTGCACCTACATACCAACTGACGGCTGCAATAGTTCTTGTTGGAAACTGCGCATTCACATTTGATGTGACTCAAAGGGTTCAGAGACTAGGGTTGGCGTCGGCGGGGTGCTGCACAGGCCAGTGGAGAAAGGCTCCGGATTTCTAGGGGTCTCCACGAATGTGGCGTCTGCTGCTTGCTCCTGCTCTGTGCTGCAGGAGATAGAATCCCTCAACGAGGCCGTCCAGGCCCTTATCGATCAGGTGAGGAGGAGCACTGTGCTGCTGCTGACACACTGCGGATGCGGAAAAAACCTCCGAAATGTTTTGCATTGGTCTTGCCGCCGCGTCTCTTGCTGTTGCTGCAGGTTTCAAACGACTCTGAAGATCTCCGCATCGCCAGCCAATCGGTGACTGTTGCTGCTTTTGCTGCTGGGGCATGCGCGGTCGGTGCCACTCTGCTGCTGCTGCGCAAAAGAAGTCGGTTGGTGCTGCGGGCTCTCTGTTTCTCGCTCTGCAGGTGAACGAATGCATCAGCAGCATGAGCCAGCTCGCGGTGTCTGTAAAGCTGCCAACTGCAGAGGCCTGGAATGCGCTCCCAAGGATGACGCCTGCCGCTGGGGGTGCTGCAGCTGCAGCCGACAGGATCGCAGAGGCGGCAGCGGCCGCTGCCGCATGCGATGTGAAGCGTGCAACAAACGGAATTGTCAGTTGACGTGGCCCCTTCTGCTGTAGAGTTAGCGGCCTTACAGCCCGCACTGTGTGTGTATATCTGGGGAATATGCCCTGCAGATTCCTTGCCTGTATCTACAGTACCCTCTGCCTCCGCCGCCGCGTTATTTCCTTCTATACGGGTCCACATAGCAGGCACTGTTTGTATGAGTTTGCATAATTGCGTGGTAGTGAACAACACGCGCCCTTCGAATGCTTGAAATTGGAAACTTTCCCGTTGACTATTCTCCTGGTCACTAAGCCTCTGCTTGGCAGGGAAATTCAAGGGGAGGCACTGGTGCGGCTGTTGCTGGTGCCGCAGCTCGGGTTGGATTGGGCATCAATGAAGAAGGAAATGCTGCGGCTAATGCAGCTGGAAGAGGCGGCCAAGGAAGAGGTCAGTGCTACCTACACACCCTGTCAGGCCTTCGCTAGCTATCGCATTTGCGGGCTAAGCGTGCGGCAACATAGCGGCATCCAATTCTCCGCGTTCTCCTTACCCGTGGTAATCTTGTCTGATTCAGACCCACCAACAGCGGCAGCGGGCGGAAAGGGAAATCGACAAGCTCAAGAAGGCCATGAAAGACCTCTTGGCTGTAAGTGCAGTTGGCACTCGTGATTTTACAGTTTACGGTGTCTCATGCGATCCTTTGTCACGAGGCCCATATTTTAGTCTCTGCATACGTCGCATAAAGAGACTATTGACGATTTCGGGCTGTGCTCAGAACCGCAAGGCTTTGGAGAAGCGCATCCAACTCGTTCACGAGGACCTGCAGCAGCTGCAGCAGCAGAAACAGGTCGAGCAGCAGCAGCTGCAAGAAGCCGAGCGACAGCACCTTGAAGGCATTAGAGAGGCAAAGCACCAGTACCAGCAGGAACAAGACGAACTGCATCGAATGGTGCAGCAGCAGGAGCAGCAGCTGCTGCAGGAAGACCGGGAGCAGCAGGAACAAGCAGCAGCTGAAGTAGAGGCACTGCAGCAGCAGCAGCAAGAGGCCCTTCAGCAGAAGGCTTTCCTGCTGAAGCAGCTCAGACGTCTTAAGGACACAAAGCTTGCAGAGTGCACTGCCGTAGAGCAGCAACTCTCAGAACTAAAAGAGGTCCTGGGCCCCTCACCTCTCCCTGGGGAATCCGCGTGCTAAGGATTCGTGTTGACGGCTAAGAAACGGCCCCTAGGGCAGAGCCACTCACATTCGCATAAAGTCATTTTTCCAAGTTCCGAATTTTAGAAGGAGGCTCTGTGCCTACCTGGGGCGGCAGGGAAGTTACGCATACGGCTTTAGCCCAGCCACTGACCAGCTAACTTACGTGCTTGCGTGCCAGATCGCTGCATACAGCAGGCAGCTAGCTACACAGCGCCAGGCCGTGCTCCTGTGACTGGCTAGGTCTCTCACTTTCTAGCGAGGCAGAGATCTGAGAACCCGAGGAACATCAGGCTGGCAAAGTTACCTTGTAGAACCTCGCGTTGAGGCTGAGGAGGGGCAAGCCATCCTGAGGGGTCGGGAAGTATGGTTCTTTCGGTGACCGTCAAAGCTAGCTCCTATGTAGCGTTGGCTGTTGCAACAATCCCGTGCGACGGGAACTCTAGGTGAATAAAGGACCTTTTAAGTTGCTGGCATGCAATAAAGACATAGATTTGTACGTGTTCTTCAATTCTCGAGCAAACACACGGTGCTCTGATCAAAACGAGATAATCGAGAGTAGCTTCAAGGGGCTTTCGCAGAGGAGAAAGTGCCCCTTATAGCTGCCCCGCATACACATATATACAGGTGCTTTTGCATGCTCGGCATGCTTCTATTACAGAGTACTCCTTTAAACCTTCTCAGCTTGATACAGGTGGCCAAGCCGGTCCCTAGGTCACTGGTAATTCTTCTGGCCGTGGAGCAGGCAGCTAGCGCTACTCGCATGGGTAATGAAGGATTCTATACGGCTTATTGCATCCCACGAGCAAGTCCGTCTGAGCGATCTGTATTCTGGAATTGGTCTTTGTAAGGGCTTTGCTTGACCGTATATTATTCGCCTGGGCCAATCCTTGATTTCTCACTCTCTTGGCACTGCGCTGCACACGCCTCGTTGCCCCCTTGGACGCCTCCATACTCCCCAAACTGCCCTTTGATGAGCTACACATCGTTTTTGGAAGCCCTTTCCAGCAGGGCATCGAATTTACGCTGAAGCTCTTCTTCAACTTTCTGTTCTTCTTGAAGAGCCTTACGGCTCTTCTCCAATTCCCACTGTTGGCGAAGTGCCTCTCCAAAAATTTCAGCAGGCAATCCATCGGAGTGCATTATGTTTCTCGCTGCTTGTTCTCCATTGATTGCTGATTGCTTTTTCCTCTCTATTGCCTCCTTCTGCCTGCCCGGATTCATGGTTAATAATCGCCAAAAGTCTCGAAGAGCGGCGCCCCACCCTCCTTTCTCTCCTGAAATTGCGGAGCCAAGCTTTGAGAACATAAGGTCCGCGCTGCCACTATTCGTTCTCAAAGTTTCTTTTGGCTTCGTGAAAATATCGCGGGTCGCACGAAGCGGCGCAAGGGCCGAATTTTTGATGCCGTCCAGTACCTGAAGCAATCAAGGCTCACAATCCCAGAACTCAGTTTCTGGGGCAAAGAACGACATTCGTAGGAGCCCCTCTTTCACGTACTCACCCCACGAGGCACCAGTGAAGCAGACACAGACACATACACAAATGCACACACACACATACATGAGACAGAGAAATCGAGGTGAACAGAGAGAGGAGGACTGAAAGTGATACAAAATAATGCGGAAATAGAGCCATGGGCAAAGGGTGTCCAGTAGATTTTCACGGTCTATGCTTGTATTGATGTGCATGCTCTGTGGTAAGAAATTTGGCCTGACCTCCTTGAAGATTCCCGGAGGTTTTGTAGTAGTTGTCGTTGGGCTTATTCTTAAGAGGGATTGCAGCTCCTCTAGAACCTCCTTCTCTGCTTCTGCGTACTGTTCTGGCGTCATTTTCTTTTTTGCAAGTGCCGTAGCAGTGAAATCTGCCTTGGTTTCGTGCGAACTTGTGCGGGAGGTTCCTGCTTCCTCAGTCAATACTTGCTCGACATCCTCTAGCTCGCCTTCTTTCGCCTTCTCTGCGTCATGCGTTATGCCGCTGTCAGCACTAGAAGTAGCCGCTGTATTCAAGTCCATCTGAGATGCCCCAACATAGGGAACAGAGGGAGTAGCAGAGTTTTCTGGGGTTCCAGAATTACCTCCTCTGGGGTGAAGAAAGTTAGAGCTGCCACCCGCTGAAGCCTCGGGGAAGAGGCTCAGCATCAGCGTCGCCAAGGGGACAAAACTCCACAGACTTCTTCGCACAGGCCGCATTTTCAGTTAAGTGTTTACGCAAGAAAAGGGGAGAATCGGAAGGGTAATACACAGAAACAGAGCCTAGATGAAAACGCATCAAGTGTCAGCTTCAACTGGAAGCTTACTTCAGAAAAAACGAAAAGAAGCTGCTGAAGAGGACCTTCTTTTGACTCAGCGCTGGTGGGCAAGGCCCTAAAACTTTGACTGGCATGTGCTACACTCAAGACGAGGACTCTAAACGCCGCATCCGAAGCCCTGATTCGTAAGCCGTCGTGTGCTTTTAAGGCTTTAGCAGCCAAAACAAGCTGCATACACGAGGAAGCGGAACGATGCCATCCCTGAGACGCGGAGTCCTCTGTGGCTTGTTCTCCCCCGCCTCGGAGGGAAAGAAGAATGAACAAAAAGGAGCGAAAGATAAGGCCTCCTAATGCGTACCTCTCATATTTTGCATATAGAATATGATCTTAATATACGAATTTAATAAACGCGGGTAAAATGCCCCTCTTTTGCAACGAGATTTAAGGAACTTCAGTCGCAGTGGCCCATACAGGAGAAGGGTCCGGAGTGTGGTCCCCAGTACCCAAATATCGGTGCTGCTCTAGGAAAAGTAGCTGGTGGCATAAATTCTTATATGAAAGCTAACGAAGGATGAAAGTTTATTGAAGGTTTGTAATCAAAGGGGTAGGCGAGAATCAAAGAGCTGTCCAGTTGTAGGTTGTCGTTTCTATGTTGTGGGATATCGACGCCCCGGTAGAGGCGAACCAGGTAGAGTAAAAGTGCGGATACGAGGCTATTCCATCTGCACTGTTCTGGCTTTCTCTATTATTGTGTTAGTCTTTTTGATCCCACGGTTTCTCTCACTCCCTTAGTTGCACGGGCATCTTTATCTGTCGACTCCCCTGTGCTCCAAGATGCAAGAAGATCGACGTTGACGGGTCTTGGTGAGAAACGCTTGCCCCAGCTCCTCTACAGCGTCAACAGAGAGTCTTAATACAGTCATATCGCACTAAACACAGAATACCCCAATTCTCCTGACCCCACAGCGACCCTGTCCTTTTGGTGACTGCTGCATTCAACTCGAAGAGGTAAGCACAACTGTCTGCGCCGCACAGTGGCTCTTCTCGTGTGCGAATGCACAACGACGAAGCTAGTCATGGAGTCACAGGGGCAGAGTGCTAGCACTTGCAATTCCAGTCATGTCCCTCGCATGTGTGTACGTACCACGCGCCACTGCCCCAATATAGACAAAGGGCCATGCAGCCAGATGCATTCAGGTCAGGGCGAAGCAGGGAACTGCGTCGATGCTGCAACCCATTCAGCAATTAGGAAGAATGCTCGAACGAATCCCCCTTCCTTCCCAGGCAGCTGAAGCGCCATGCGCATCACGTCCTTTTACTCTTTTGCAAAGTGACACCACCGATATTTCCATTGCCTCATTTTTCTCACACGGTTGGTGGCTCCTATTAAGTTCAAGTTTCGAGCCATGGAAGGGCATTAACCCTTCTTAGAAAGCAACAATCGTTTTCTCCCTTTCCTTTCGGGGCATACAGAGAACAACACCACCTAATGCCTCGTAGATTGCTGTACAGCAATATACTGCGTGTGTCACTGTAGATGACTATGAAGAGAGGGCACCAAGAAAGCCCTAGAGGGATTCTCCCTTCTTCTTTTTCCTCAGTCCCACACGGGCTCATCTGGCTGTCGATACGCATCATCTATAAATTGCTCGCGAGCGCCCAGTATTCTACCTATTGCGCGTACTTCCTACAGTCCACTGGATACAGAACGACTGCGTAAATCCTGTGGGTAGAAAAAGCTCAAAGTGGCCAACGATCTGCTGAGAGGGCAGAAGGGCCTTTCCCCTTCCTCATAGGGTCTGCCACGGTGGGGAGTTCCTCGCGGAGGCTCCTGAAATTTCTAGTCAAGAGCGCGTAGAAGGGAGGCGTCCCCATGACGTTGGAGACCCCTGAGTAGCACCACAACCGAAGCACCCCCCTCTAACTATTGATGGATCACCCCTTCGTGGCTCCTCTCTGTCCCGCTGAATCCGCGAAGTTTGGATTCTCCAACGGAGAGGCGCAGTTTGGGAAACGGCTTACTAAGGCAAGTACCCGCCCTACATGGACTAAGCTGGAGGCTTTTAGGGGCCCGCGAAGTTCTGGTCGAAGTTTCGACTCACATAACGCAGGCGAAGGCTCTCCAGGAAGTCCTCTGCGTCGAGCCTGTCTCCTGTTAGCGGAGCACTTCGTCCGGATTCAGGCCTTTGATGCTGTTGCTTCTGCTGCAGCAGCTGGCGGTGGAGACGGCCAGCAGCACTAGCAGCGAGACTCAACCACTGGGGATGCTGCTGAATTTCCAAAAGGGCAGCGAGGTGGTGCAGCTGAGGAGCATCGCAACAACAGCATGGGCACTTTTTATGACCTAGTGATGGCCTCATGCAAAAAACACAGCAGGAGGCGATAAGGTGCTGCTGGTCAAAGGATGGCCCCGCCACTACTACTACTGCGATGCCTATTGTTATTGTCATTGTTGCGGTGACTGCTATTGCTGCTGCTACACCTCTGCCCAGTCTGAGCAGTTGCATGCTTCAATGTTGGCTTCGAGAGTCCCAAGGAATCTGGGAATATCCAGCAGCTCCTTATTGCTGCTTTGGGCCTATTAACGCACAAACAAACCCCAAGTGTATCAAAGAAGCCGTTGCAGCAAAGCAAGCGGTTGAATGTGCAAAGCTAACAAGAGTAGGCGCGTTAACATCAGACAGCAAGGCTCCAGCATCTACGGTGGTAGTGGTTATGTGGATAAGGGGGTAACGCACAAGGGCCACAACAAGCTGCAGGTACACCCGAAATGGATGTGCAGACAATTCAGTTGCAGAGAATGGGGATCCAGGATCAGTCATAAGCTGCTGTTGTTGCTGCTGCTGTTGCTGCTGCTGCAATGTTGTTGGCCACGCGCGCACTGCCGCAGCAGCAAGCTCCAGCAGCTGCCGACTCGCAGTGTCATGACAGCTGGAGAGCCTGCTGGCAGCTACCAGGAAGGACGCAGCAGATGCCAACGATGAAGCGCCCTCCCACCTGCAGCAAGGCACGCAAAAGAGCTGGAATTCGACACCCTGCCCAGACGCCTTAAAGGGCCTAATAGCAAGGCCACCCATGCGGACAGAACGACGTGTGGCAACGGCTATGTCCCTACACCACAGCAGCAGTGGCAGCCGCCAGCACAACCAAAGAAGCAGTAACATCGCAGCCAGCATCAGCGCGACGAGCTGCTCCCCCAACAAGCAGAGAAGCAGACTCAGCAGACACATGCCATGCATGTACAAGCATCAGCAGCAGGAGAGACACCAGGACCTGTCTAGGATGCCCTTCGCTGCAGCAGCATAGAACGGTCGCGCAGCAGCAAATCCAAGTCGCGCGAATCCTGAAGAGATCCACAGTAACTCCTTGGTGCTCAGGCGGCCTGCCGCTGCCAGAGACGCAGCCGTCTCCGCAACTCCTGAGGCCGAACATACACTTCGCAAACCGTCATCCCTCAACCCTACACCCAGTGGTCACCTGCCTACAGCGCAGAATGCCACGAAGCCTACGTGAACCTCAAGCCATAGCTGATGATTTCTGACTCTGGAGAAACTCGAGGGCGCAAACTCCAGAGGATGCGGCTGCCTCAACCGTCATGGCGACATCCAGAGGTCCGAGGGCTCCCGCATCGGCTCTGAGGAGTAAGATCAGGCCAAAATTCACAAACAATATATACATAGCCACGAGTATAGAATAAAGTATACAGATATAGCATACTACCGCCCGGAGTATTTGGATTTTAGGGCCTATTCGCAGAAGTACCTCATGCTTATCTCTGCGGTGATACGCCTCACGAGTGCGCAATCGCCTTCTTGTTGCTGCTGCTGCTGCTTGGGATGTTGCTGTTGCTGCTCTCTCTGCTTCAGCTTGGCAACACTCCACAGAAGCACTATAAGCTGCTGCACCGAGAAGCAGCGGAAGCTTTTTAGCTTCAGTAGCTGCAGCCACAGCAAAACCCTTGAACGCAAACCTTGGGCGCTGGCAGCGTTGAGGAGGTTAAGCATGCTCCTGATAAGGGGATGCAGGTAAAGTTGTTCGGTGAGGGTTGGGGGTTCAAGACCTGAGTTTCCATCACAGCAAGTAGCCGCCAGCTGTCTTTCCATTTTGTGCGCGCAGCCGCAAGACAAGATATGCAAAGACCCTCCGGCTGCAGCTGGTGGTGTTGCTTCTGCAGGGCATTCGAGAGGGCGTCGAGAGCTGCATGCATCTGAGTCAATTGCTGCCGCGGCCGTCGCTGCTGAAGTTGATGGTATTCCATAGAAAGCGAGTGCAAAAGAAGCGTAAGGGCCTTGCAACATAGAAAACACGCAGAAAGCTCATTGCACTGCACAGCAAGATCACGACCTCTAATTTCTAAGCTGCTCTGCTAGTTTTGCAGCTGCATTTTTGCTGACCTGACTGTCGAACGTGTGAGCCTTTCGAATGACTTGAGAGGCAGCGGCCGCCATAAAGGCGGATTTTCTAGCAGCCAAGCTCCTACTGCCGCTGTGATTCATGTTAGATAGGGCAAGGGCTGCAGTGCTGAGGCTACGGGCTCCCATGGCCTCCGCTGTTTCTGCAGCCCTTTGAGCGAGCAGCGAAACCAAGGATTCGCTGAGGTCTTGGTTTAATTCTCCTGCTGCTGTCGCTTCTGTTGCTGCTGCCACTGCCCCTTCTCCTGCTGTCTCTCCAGGTTTTATTGCTGCAGTCTCTTGAGCTGCAGCCCCTGCAGTTGCAGTCTCTTTCTCCGCTGTTGCCGCTGTCTTTTCTGCCGCAATTCCGGCTGTATCTTCAGCTGTGGGAGATGCAGCTGCTTTTGCTGCGGCCTCTTCCTCTGCCGGTGTATCTGCTGCTGGTGCCGCGTCTGCTGCTATGCGGTCCGCTGCTGTTGTTGCTGTGGTTGCTTCTTCTGCAGCTGCTGCCGCGAGGGCTCGTGGGCTTTGCGTTCGTGCAAAAGTGTAGAGTAATCCCGAAATTTCCTGCAGTACGGCGCAACAGGAAAGTGCGGTATGGAGGACGGCAGTTTTCTGTGCAGGAAATCACTCCAACTCGCAGCCGTAGTAGTGCACAGGCTCACTTGGGGATTGAAAAAGGAGATCTTCGTCCGGAGAGCTTTGACGGCCGCACGCCAGAACTCCTCGCTGGCATTTCCCTTCGAGACCCCCCAAACCAACGCACACAAGCCGCTGCATCGCAGTCGCTGCAGCGGTAGCAGCGCGTCTTCCTGCGTGTGCTGCTGGAGGCACTGCTCCTGTTTTGACCCTTTCTCTTCTGCAAGCAAGAGTCGCCTTTCAATTCGGCTGCGGCGCACCCACAGAAAGCCCCAAGCCTCCAAGCCACGAGCAGAATTCACACCCCTGCTAAGCTCTTCCCGCGGATGTCTGGTGCATACGCGGCCTACGCTGCCTGCGCGCTTGCTTACAGAAGCAGCTCCTCAGCGAGTTCGCGATGCTGGCTGCGGTGTAGCCTCAGTCTGGCGAATGCCCAAGGAAGAAATCCAAGGTCCAAATGACGCACGGGCATCCCTAGTGACAGCTGCAAATGGAGCAGCAGCAACGTTTTGTGAAACCTGCACCACCCCACGCAGCGGCAGGCAGTCTGCTTACCAGGTGTAGCAGAGCGTTGAGCATAGACATGCCCTGCGACAGCGGCCACTGAATGAGGCTAATAGCGTCCTCTCGGGAGCTTTTAGAAGCAGCAGAAGAGACGGGAAAACGCTAGAACGGCACGAAGAGAGAGGGGCATACACTGCACAAAGACTCGCTCAGGGAGGGAAAGCGGGAGGAGCAGACAGATCCGACGATGCCGTCGCCTCTTAACAGCCTACGTGGGGTGTTGCAGCAGAGCTTCGGTTGACAGTGCCTGGCGTCGAAGGCTGCTGCTGCCTTCGGCGGGGTCCTGTCTCTGCTGCTGCTGCATCCGCTGTTGAAGTTTTGCGAACTGCAACACTGCAGCCGCGGCAGCCACCGCATTCATGTGCCTTTCCTGGTGCTTGAGCAGCCGCAGCAGCTCGCCGCTGGTTCGTGTCGCTTCAATCCTCTCCCTCAGAAGGATTTGACGCAGCAAGAGACGGGGCAGGTGGCTCCACTTTTGGGCAGGAGGCTGCTGGGTGGGAGGCTTCGTGGAGATAGATTGGGGTGCGCCTGCCTGCTGCTCCTTCTCGAGATCGAATGAGCCAGTTGCCCGCATGCTGCTCTCCTTGCCGCAGCGGCTGCTACTACTGCAGCTGCCAGGAAGGCCTCTGCCTCCCCATATGGACAAACCACGCCGAGGAGACAGCTGGAAAGCCTCGGAAAATTCCCGCCCACAGCAGAGGAGGAGGCAGAGCAGCAGCAGCGCCGACAGCGCTCGACGCTGCTGCTCAAGCCTGAGCAAAGCCATCGCCTGGCTAGCTCCCTCCCGCTGGTCGTCGTATCCAAGTGCCTTGCATGACAGCGCGATACACACTGGATAGCGGAGTGTGGATCGAGGGTAGGGAGGGCCTCTCCTGGGGGATAAGGCTTCGCACACGAAGCTTTAAACAAGCGCGAGTCGACGGCTGCTCGGCTGTGAGGGGCCGGCATGTACCGTCAACTCCTAAACACGGAGACTGAGGACTGCGCAGCACCTCGTACAGAAATCGCTTGCACAGAAACCCCATCTACAGGCCTCCCCGATAAAGGCTTTTTGCTCAGAACGCACCGATTGAAAGGAATTTTAAACGGCCCTTAAGGCAGGCTACTAGGGCCCCTGGAGGGGGCCCCTGTTGTGGGCCCCCCTCTCCATGGCAAGGCGCTTCGTTCTGCTGCCCGGTGGACAAGTGCATGTGTTGCGAGAAAACACCCTACCAAAGGCACTCAAAACGTGAATTCCTGCCCACAAGAAGCCGACGAAAAACAACCGAAAGAAAGCGCACCGTAGGCCCCCTGAAGGAGGATCTTGAGGCTCAGCGCAACCCCTGCCGGCGCAACTCGTGCCGCCTTCTCTCCACACACCTTCATTGATCCCAGCCTTCCAGCTCAACCCCAAAGTGCACCAGGCTGATGCGGGATCCCCGAGTGCAAATAACAGCCACAGATCTAAATTTAGGCTAGGGAAGGGGCCTTCCCCCCGCAGGGTCACTTGAAAGGGACCGCACTCTTAGAGCAAGCTGCCTTTGTTCCGGTTGCCTGGAAGTTGTTTCCTGTGAGAACGCGACCAGAGCTACACCCAAGCGCCTCCCCCTACACGAGCTTCTGTAATTAATTGAAAATCAACAACAAGCTGACAATCTAATTTACTGTTCGTACTCTGTGGTCCTGTTGCTTGCAAAGCAGAGTAAGCTCAATGCGCTAAGGATCACTAGTGCGTGCCTGTGCGCCACAAGTTGCTCCGTGCAACTAGCTGGAGATCCTCGGAGTGCCTAGAGGGTATTGAATCGCACACCGTAGCGTCGCCCTCGCCGTCCCCTCACGCCGAACCCCTGAGGGGTGAGGAGGGCAGGAGGGCAGTATTGCGTTCAGAAGGTCACCCAATCACAAACTTCGTATACAGCTTTGCGTTGGGCTTGATGTGAACAACAGGGCACCGCACGGAGTTCCTAGGGGAACAGTACATCACCTCTGATTTTTGGCTGTCAACCCCACCTTACGTCCGGTGTGCAAAAGCCCTTCTAGCACTCTATAGCGCGACCCACGTGTACCAAGGGAGCCACAGCTTCACTGCCTCGTGCATACTCCGAGCAGACCGATAAAGGAAAGACACAGGAGGGGCGCTGTGAAGGAGGATGGCCATGTCACCAACTAAGGCATCAATAGGGGGATTGGCAGACGCAAACAGGTTGTATGGGGCAGTTCAGCGACTCAGAGACACACAGATTCACGCTAAAGGCGATCCCGTGCTACAAAGCAACAGCCGGGCCAGCAGGCCACTTAAAGGAAGAAACAAAGTTTATCAAAAAGACAAGTGATACTCTCCCTAGGTGCGTCGAAAAAACATGATGCCAGCAGTGTGTTCTCATTCAAGTCCGCAGTTTCAAGCTCATTCGGTTGCGGAGACAAGCTTCAAAATGAACGCGTCTGCATGCTCCTTATGCAGCAGCATTTGCGGCTGCATGCGCGCCTCTGCTGCAATTTGCACACCATGGTCGATCCGTTCTGCCGTAAGGCTCAAACCCCTACTAGCCAAGCAGCTAGCCACGTTTCGTACCATCGCTAGCTGACGCCTCAAATGCAAGGGTATCTTCCGCTGCTGCTGCTGTTGCTGCTGCTGGGAATCTGCTTCGGAAGAAACACCAGGAACACTTATCCACAAATACCCTGTATCACACAAAATCCAGAAACTTTACACCGACACGTGACCCTTCACAACCCTTCACGAGGCGCCCTCTCCCTTCTGTTTCCTCAAAACCCATGTCGTGTTGGGCAAGCCTTTTTCCCAACTCTTCAAGGTCTTACCATTGACGCCAAGGATAATTTGCAGCCCGCATCTGAGAACAGCAACATGCTTGCTCTGCCGCTTGACCAACTGCGGTGACACCTGCAGTCCTAATCCTCTCGAAAGTTTGCCATATCGTGCGTTTCGCGTGTGGAGTAGAATCAGACCATCGCTCTGAAATCGAACGTTATGAACACATAACAGATTTCGTCGGGGTCCCGGTGTGGTGTTTTGCTTAATGCGAATCTAGAGGGGAACACCTTCCTCCGCAACGGCTTACTACAGCATTCTAACGCTCCACCCCAAGCACTAGTTCGGCTGCTTTGGCCTAGCCCCCAACATGCACACTTGCACTTGCTTGCGACTCGGTTTCGAACAGTACCACATGCGTAGTCTGTTTGCATGCATGTCGGATGAGGCCCACCCCGTCCCCCCGCCGTAGTCTAACAGCCACGCAAAAAAAATCGCCCCTTTACAGCCCTTCTTCGCCGAGAGTACGATCTAAGATGTGAAAGGCTTGGTCTGCGGGCTTGCCTGTGTCTTCTGAACTTCACAACAGAGAAGGTCGGGGGGTTTGAATAAGCGACTCATCTCCAGCAGATCGGCATCGTCTCTTCGCCGCTGTACATCCAGCGAAACAGCCCCCAAGGAAAGGTACGCCAAGCGAGCCGCCCCAACATCCAATAACCACTACACACAACAAGCCACAAGCAGCATGCACAATATATATATATATATATATGTATATATATACATTTGCATATACAGACATCTACCCATGCAAACCGCGCCCTATGCGTGCAATATAACGAGAAACAATGAAGCATACACAATGCAGAGGCATAGCAACAATAGAGAGACGCTCTTTTTTCTGAGGTTTAGGGTTTACTTTGCCGTTCGAGATTTCAGCGACCCGGCCTACAACCACATCTCCAACATTCGCCTCATAGCGGCTCCTAAGGGGCCGGACATACACGAGGCGATTCACCTGCATGCAAAATTCGGAAGTGTACCGTCCACGCAAGCCTCGTTTTCAGACACGAGTGCCCTCGCGAAGTTCAAGGCAGCTACACGCTGGGAAAACGCGTTCGTTTGCATGGCAGGAAGGTGTGCTCCACCTGCAGGGTGATGAAAAAGGCTTGCTGTTCAGTCTAGAGATTCAAGAGTCACGAGAGGTCGAAATTTGAAAGTCTTACGCTTTGAAGAATACCGCAGACGGAAGCTCTCGGCACGCCGTTGTTGTCGACGTATGCATTCAGACCCAAGAGATATCCCTCCCCTAGCTGCAGAGGATCCCCGGGCAGCACCACTTTGCTGCTGCTGCGGCTCTTCTGCTTATCCTCCTCCACCCACATTCTCATGAGCTGTATGTGCTCTTGGAAAGAGTGAAACCGGGCATTGTGGGGTCTACACGCCCTAAGTTCTCCGACACTTCCACGAAGACGGAAACGGGTTTAGCCACGCGAAAGCTGAGGGATGCATGCGTAGAGAGAGTCTAACGCTTGCGGTGCTCGAAGGCATCAGCTCCCGCCTTGTTTGCGCTTTCAGCCTTCGAAGCAACGGGAGGGGGACCCCGGCTCCGCTTCTATATGTGCGCAGATCACACGCTTCACCTCTAAATGTTTTTCGGCCACGCGGATCCACAAAAGCTTGCCAAATACTGCAAATTTAAAAAAAAACAGCATACAGCGTCTGCCCGTGTTGGGGCTGCATGCAAGACCACGCACATCGAACCCGCGCCCTGCTGTCGCTGCTGATGGTGATGGCGTGGCGGGGGACAGGCTCCAGCACAATGCCTAGGGGCCCTTTTTTCGGGTGCAGAAATCCTCTACACTTCTCTAGGTGCGCAATTTATTCGCAGCCCTGCCTCCCCAGCCGTAGGGGTATACACACATCCATCATACACCGCAGCTCTTGACGATGGGCTTCGGTTGGCGACAGCGCGCGTACTGCGCGCCAATGCCTTCATGTTTCTCTGTTGAAGGACCTCTGGATTCTTCAGGGGCCTCCCTGGGTGCCTCCGCAGCCTCGGGCAGCAGCAGCTTATTGCCGGCTTCTGTACGGGGCAGCAGCGAAACTTTCTCGGTATCTACGAGTCTGTCTCAGGGCCTTCTGGGATGCATGAACAGCTCTACTTTACCCAACAGCGACATTTTCTTCCTCCCCAAACCCTCGAATTTCCTGCGGTGGGGTCTCCCAGTTCTCGTCTTTTTGCCTAACTTGACCCTTTTCACCCGCAGCTGGCCGTTCTACGCCTCTAAAGCTTCCTAATCTCCGGAACCTTGCAGCAGCAGTCAAGACCCCCTAGGAGGCCCTCGGGAGACCACAAAGAGACACCGGGGCCCATACCTGCCCACCAGCAGCACCAAGCGGAGAGCCCGCGTTTGCGGCTTGCATTCGCGCAGCAGCAGCGGCGGCTTGTTTGGAAACAGACGCAGGGAAGCGGAAGCACTTGGAGAGGCGTCAAGCGCTGATCCACGTGCACTTTATGGCCAAAAGTGTGTTGCAGCAACTGCTGCTGCTGCTGCTGAATCACAGTCCCGCATGCACATGCACGCGTTTTCCGCGTTGTCATTCGGTGTCATCATACGCTCCTGTAAAAAGTACCGCTGAACCCCACTGGAGCTGCTTGCCAATGCGGGTGCATGGGGCCCCCTAGAAGGGCCCCCGTTGCTGATGCTGCTGACGCAGCCGGTGCTTGCTTGCGGCTGCTTCCGGGCGCCTTATGGCTTAACGACAGCACCGACAGCAGCAGTATAGACAGCTCAGGAAGAGGCATTCAGCTTGCACACCACCCAGCGGCAGACCGTCAGGTTCACCTGTCGTGTCTAAGGGGTGCCTCCGCTAGCCGTGCAGCTGCTACATGCGGTTTGCATTCACCAGGGGACTTGCAGCGTACATGTGACAACGCCACCGTTGCAGAGGCGGGAAAAGCAGAGAGCAGGAAGGATTATCCGATCTGCAAGAGTTCAAGTTGATCAAAGCGCTAACATGGAGTGTAGGGTTCACGTTTAGGATGCGCCTGCAGGCTGCGCAGGTCGTTGCATTTTCCCGCTACATGCTCCTCCACTGCGCACAGGTGCACATTGATGTGCATGCCTCGTGACACAGCAGCTGCAACCTGCGAACAATGGCTGCAACAGGTCTGAACAGCAGCGTTTGATGCGTTTGCCGCGTTCCGTTCTGGACAGAGGCAGCGAAAGAGGAGGTGGCAGGAGCAGAACATGTTGCATCAGCAACCACACATGGTCTCCAGTCGTTCCTCTCTGGCGTCGAGAGGAGCCTTTCCGCTGCGACTGCTGCGGCTTCTGCCGTTTCCGTTTGCCGGTGGCTGTGGAGCAGTAGAGAAGGCTTGCTACAAGGAGCTTGCGATGCACACACTGTGTTAGGGTTGCTTTAAGGGGCTGCAGGAGGGCTCTGCGGTGTACTGGGGGGATCGCCCTGGAGCTTCCTGGTATCCCTGCACTTGTTGCAGGTGGTATTGCTTGTATGGGGTCTCGTAAGGGGGTTGCTGGTGATTCACGAACTCATCGGCTTCCAAGGCAGCGGCACGGCAGCAAGAGATGGCTCCGCCTACTGCTGAACAGAGGATGCAAGCTGCCACTGAGATGCACCACCCCGCTGCTTCGGCTGCAAGCCGCAAGATGCACTTCCGTGGACGCTGTGGAGGTCCCTGTTGCTGCACATAGACGTAGTGCCGTGGTGTGGAGAAGTAGACTTGCTCGTGGGCGGGGTAGTAGGGCCTGGAGACCCCACTATAGCCGTCGAACGGAGGGTTGTACATCTCTGTTTTTGAAGGCAGCTAATGCAGAGTAGGACGGTGACGTGAGAAAGCCAGAAGCAAGCAGGAAAGTGGCGCCGATACGCCCCGGGGGCTCTTTGTATCCTCGCTTTACGGTGGAGGCAAAGTGTACGCCCGAAATCTCCCTAGGTTGCACCGATTCCATGCGCTAGGCAGCTTGACGCTGGGGGGAGGTAGATTCCGCAGGCAGCTAACTACCGCGTATGCTGTATGCTGCACATAAATGGCGCAGAGCATAGGGTTTGCAGTTTAGGCAAAAAGGTGGAAGAGGGTCGCAACAGGAGTATAGCCGCCGGGGCGCATCGATAGCTCCGAGGAAGAAGGGCCCGAAGTGGAAGGCTCAGTTAAAGGAAGGGAGGAAGAGACACTGCTTCCAGTCAATTGCCTAAATTCAAAGTAACAGCGATGAAAAATTGAGCAAACAGGAAAGAAATGAGCAAAGGGCAGACGGCGCGGTCGGTCAGCCGGCAAGGTCTGGGGACTGATGCCGCGGCACCGTGCGGATGCTGGTACAACCCCGTGCGCCTGCGGAGACAAGTAAATAAATCTGATAACAACGTATTTCGCTTGAGGCATCAAACTGAGGGTAGAATACGTGGTTTTTAGGGGGAAACGGTCTAATTGGCACTGCCGACGGCGTGTCGCACGTCATAGCCGCTGGAACCAAGGCGACGCGGATTCTTAAAGGTACAACTAAATATATAGACGCCGCGCCCCTTTTTTTGACGCTAACGCTAGCACTTAGATATCAGTTTAAGCAGTGCATGGAGGATGGGGGAGACGTAAGCAGATTCGACGAAAAGTGGCCTCGCTTTGGCAAAACCCTGTTGGAGGTCAGCGTGTAGGGCTGGGCTTCACGGGCAAGAGGGCATTTAGGGCCCCCCCTCCTCCCTACTACGTAAAACCAGTGTGATGTTATTACTTGTAGTGGTACCTTTGTCTTCCATTGATCGAGGCTCAGGATTCAGCATTTCGGCCAAGTGCACTTGGCTGCCTCTCTTTAGAGGATCCTCATGCTTTTGCAGCGCCTGGCGCTTCTTCCACGTTTTCCTTGCCCTTCACGGTGCGCCAGCCGCCTCTGCACCCCAAACCCTTAGGAACTTGAAGGGGAAGAAGTGTATCTCGCTCTCCCCCTGCACGACCCCCCTGCTGGTGCGGCTGCTACCCCACACGCCTTCGAGGCTTCCTGCGGGTCTTGTTCTTTGCAGATGAAGGCAGCATCTCGACTCCCCCTGCTTCTGCTGCTGCAGCTGGTGCTGCAGTACTTGCCCATCAGAACGGGTGCTCGGGTGAGCTGCGACTCGACTTGCTCGAAGGGGCGCTCCCTTGCCGGAGCCTGCAGAAAGCCGTCCCAAGGCCTATCAAGACCTTTCAGGTCGTTCCAGAATGGAATCCTCTGGGAGGTGCCGTGTGGAAGGCGTCTCGTTTTTCCCGTCCTTCAGCACCAGAAGTCATTTTTTGGACCAGACCGTCGCCTCGGGGCCTTTTCTCCTGGCCTGTGGATGCAAGGACTGTCTTTTAGTTCTAGAAATTGGGTTCTCGGGTGTTGTTGTGCGTACGCAGTCTCACCAGGATGGTTTAAGAACTTCGCACCAGGCAGGCGTCTGGTTCCCCGGCAAGGGTGCGCGAAACTACACATTCTAATTGCTAGATGCTGGAGGGGTCTCGAGCTCTCCAGCTTGGTCCCAGTCCACACACTGCCGAAGGGCCTTCCTTTGAGACTCTGAGGTTTGGCGTTCTTGCTCGCTTGCAGCTGCGGAGCTGCGCGCCGACGTAGATTCCATGCTGGACGCCGCGTTTGCAGCATCGGGCACAGTCAAGGCCCTTGTCGTTCCGTGAGGCCTTAATTCCAAATCTTGTGCTCTCCATTTGCAGTCTCTTCCTACAGACTGCGCTCTCGCCTGTCTTCTCCCCCTGCGCGAAGGCAGCGGCTGCGAGCAAGCCCCGCTGCTGCACGAAGGATCTATTCCTTGCTGAGAATTGGCAGCGCCGATTTTGTGCCCTGTGCGCTCAGTCATGCGGCGTACACCTATTCGGGTCAGGTTGCTGCAGCGGCGTTCAAGCAGATGCAGTCGCTTCAAAGGACGCTGTGAGTCGTTGTGGTCTTCTTTGTGTGGCCTCCCTTGAACGCAAGCGAGGGCCTTAAGCAGGCTCTGGGGGCTAGGGTCACTTGAGGCTTGCGGTGTGGGAACGGTTTGTGCAGGAAGCATGTGGTGTTGCTGGCTTCCTGGCACGCGAAAGGGACGGGCCTCATGGTGCCTCCTCAGGAATACAGTGGATACGGAAGTCCAATCGATTCGGTCCCCATTGACACGGAAGGTTAGTCTGAAGCGACTCCCTCGAGCAGAGGGAGCCATTCGTGCGGGATACACCTTCGCGATAGGGCGTTGTTCGGACGCAGCTTTCTTTCGTGTTAGACCTTCGTGAGGCAGTGAGATCGGGCTAGGCGCATGTCGCTTGTGGCGTATATGCGGCCTGCTGCAGCGCTGAACGCGTTGCTCCACACCGGGTGGTATGACATAGCTCCGTTTGCCCTTGAGAAGGCAGAGCATTCGGTCGCTGTGCAGATCCCTTTTCTCAGAAGAGTATTGCCAGAGTAAGAGCTTGCGGCTTCGAGCTTGCAAATTAAAGGAGAAATTCGAGGGGCAGCTCACCTGCTCCTGGGGAAGTCTCTGCGAAGGACAAGCCTTGGATGTGCTGCGCTGAAGAGGCCATAGGTGGCTTCAAGAGATGCGAGGCTTAGGGCTTTAGGGCGTCGAGTTTGTGCTTCTTGCAGAGGCGCTCTTCTGTTACCCATCTACGTAGGGTCACTCATCGACGAGGAGCTCCCCAGTCTTGGTGAGAGTCCACCCGTACAACCCTTCATAATTGGAGGTGTATTGATTAAGGGGAAAACTGCAAGATTCGCGAACCACACCCTATCGGCGTGGTACTTGGAGGTGCGGCTTATGGGTATGATTTGGGCAAAGCAGAATATTACAAGCTTTTCAGGGTTCAGTGTTTCCTGGATTGTGCCGCAGCGGAAACCCTGGCTATCCTCTTCAAGGATCCCGTAAGTGTCTTTCCCCCATCTGCATGCCTAGTTCCTACCCCCCGAGACAGTGACGGTGCTCACTGAGCGCCTGGCTATCTGACTAGCTGATGGGCTGTGTGGGTGTGGTGCGCTTGCGTGGCAACAGGACACGGTCTTCATCATCTCGACTGACTGGTCACACTGGGGTCCAAGGCAGGCAGACACTCTACCGAGGGTCTAAATTACAGACTTTTTGAGCTCCCCCTTCTCTATATATGTGCATGCTGCTGAAAGATCAGGATTGGCATTCGGGGTGTAGGGTTTTTCATAGGTTCGTTGCCTTCTTTATGGCTAGGCCACTGCGTTCGTTCATTGAGAGCTTTACACCCGAGAGTCGTAGCTTTGTTCTTGTGGCCTTGCTGCAGATTCAAGTACACATACCTTCCACCAACAGATGACACCCCGGTGCCGCTCCATCAGCAGATCGAAGTCCGCTATTCAAAGCAAAGGCCCTAATCTGCACCGCACACGCCTCATTCGCTGACGCGTTAGTGGGTAGCGTGTGGCATCGAAGCCTTGTGCGGGAAGGGTCCATGGCTAGGAGTTTCGGGTGTGTTGCTGCAGGCGCTGGACCGCGAGGCCATCGACTGTGTTGTTAATTTGGATAAAACATGTAAGTGCCAAGCCCGCAATACGCGAGCGCTAAAGTGCAGGCGATAAACGGCATGCCGCTTGCAGAAGGGGTTATTAGAAAAGGGGTCGCATATGCGTCATTCAGTATGGTCTGAACCCGAATACCTGTGCGTCTTGCACTATGATACTGGCCTCCTCCACGCTGAAAAAGTGTGTAGTTTGTGCCCGTGAGTCACGTTGCTCATCTCCTGTACATGTGTGTGCTGGTTCATCCGGACGAATTCATGGGAATAGGGGACCTCCGCTCGAGTGTACAACATTGAGCGTCTCAGGTATTTTTCAATTCATGCCTTTCTCCCTCCAGCCGGGTGGTGCTTGGTGTGTTGCTGGCTGCACGTGCAGGTCTTGAGAACCACATGAAGAAAACGCGCAACCAAATTTGCGGCTATGATGCTTTGCGCTTATTTTTGACTGTAAGCCCTTGATTTAACCTGCTACACTCCTTGCATTCAAAATCCTGACTGCTCCATAGTGTCGGTGCAGGCAAGCCACGCACTCTTGAAAGGGTCTGAAGCAAACGAGCACCCTGCACAAGTTGCGATGTGTCTTTATGCAGGTAGTAGAGAGGACAGCAGAAATGTCGGGCGTTCAGCCACGAAACCTGCTGTCGAGTGGTCTCCTTAAATATGGGCAGGTAGGTGCTTGGAATGTACAGGCAGCAACATTGCGTGAACAACACCCTTATATCGTGTGGCTCGTTGTTCAATGGAGGCGCCTCTCTTAATGTATTCTGGCGTGCAGATATGCTAACTGTAGAGTTTTCGTGAACCGAGGGCCTATGGGCTGCCTGAGAGTACTCTGATACTGCCCGTGGCGCGTTGCCCTTCGTTTGTGTCGAGGCCCAATGCGAGTAGCTTCATTAGAGGCCACCCTGCTCGTTTCGTGGGCCACGTGCTTCTCCGCTTTTTGTCCTGTAGGCTGTCTGCGAAGTCTATTGAGATGGATGCTTTACCATTTGTGTTTGCTTTGTCGCATGTTTGATGCAGTCGAACAAGATTGTCAACCCCAATGATAGCACTGTTGGGTATGCGGCGATTGGATTCTTTTCTTCTAATTAGATTTCAAGGGGCTAATTTCGCATTATGCTAGGGCTCTTAACTGACTCATCATAGCTGCCACTTTCGGTTGGGCCCCCTGCATGACGTATGCTGCTTTGCCGTTCTCTGGCATCTCCCCTGTATCTTTTTTAGTTCTTGCGGCGTCGCCGTCTCTCATGCTTGCTTGCTTTTCTGCATGCTGCGCCACTTCCTTTCTCATGACGGACAGTGCGTGGAAATAGTCACTGTCAGCAGTGGCCCCACCACTCTCCTGTGTCACCAACTTTTCAACTCCTAGAGGTTTTCCCGAAGGTCTTCCTTCATATACGAATCAAAATATCTGTAGCTTCCAGGGATATGAACATGATGGAGTTTTTCACTCCCCTCGACTCGCCCCTATCGTCTCTCGTATTTGCTAGATCGGTTATGCTGCTGTACCCCTCATCATCGTCCTCCCCTTTGTGCCAGTCAAAAGCTTCTAGGAAGTAACCACTAAACAGAGGAGTTAAAGAGTGCTTCATAAACGCCTGGAGAGTTGTAACCCAGGGGGCCTCCGGGCCGCGGTGCTAGCAGCCCGCAGAGCCTTTTCTTCTGATACTTCTGCAAAGTTTTGAGCGAAATGAGGAAAGGTTTTGGTTGTAAGGATACGAAGGCTTGGCCTCTACGGCTTACGATGACTGGTTGGAACTAGGTTGAGATTCTTTTCGAGCGTCCTCTTTTTCGTCATGGGTGTATGTAGCGTGCAGCCATTTCAAATTGCGTAACACGTAGCATGCGGCGGTTCCTAGCGGCCAGGTGGCCCACAAATAACATCAAGGCAATCCCCTTTTTAAAAAAGGCACATTTTTGGCCATCTAGACACTGTGCGACTGTAAACGCTATCATTATACGGCAGGCAGACCCTCTTTTTTTGTAGGGTAGTAAATGCACGTACCTCCCCCATTGCAGGACAAACCGCATGCACCCATCCTTTCGGCATTTAGAGAGTGCAAGACAATGAATTATTTGGTACTCAAGTGGCAGATTCCCGAAAGGCTGACCTCCTTCGGCCATGACCAGGAGCTCTCTGCCGGCCTGAGGGGTTTCTGGTCCCTAAAGGTGAGCTTTAAGGTCCCTTTTGGCTTCCGGCTTTAGAATTCAGAGCTTAAAAGTAGAGTGAGTGGTGTGAGATGCTTGTATGTGTGTTATTGAGGCTGCTTTTTGTATTCTTGGGCTTTTCTCTTGAGGATTTCTTCTACAGATCCCATGAGTCTCTTGAAGGACTTCCTGTCTAGCGTTGCCACTTTACAGCTCCCCTTCGCGATCACTGACGCGGCGCGAGGCTCTCCTGTCAGTAGCGCGAGCTCCCCAAAGTAATCTCCTGCCTGTAAACGCACAGCATGAACGGGTATGTTGCGGTGCCTCACGCAGCGAGATGCGTTTTTGTCTAGAAGATATATCCGGATCTCCGGAAAACTACTGCCGCAGACCCCAAAAGGGCTAGTCAAATTACTGCACGCAGTTGGATGAACCGAGCGGAAGTGCTCAAAACATCGGGAAAAAGGCGCAATTTCAGATTCTGGACCGGTGGTCATCTAGACACTACCCCGTCGCCTCTGAAGCGCATTTGCTTGCTTTTGGGGATTACCTTGTAGGTTTCGACTTCCTGCGGCTCTGTCTGCCCTTCAAACACTTTCATGGCTATTGCGCTACCTTCTTCAATCAGGTAAAAGATATCTCCGGGCTCTCCCTGTCTCACAATAAATTCCCCCCCTTGATATTCCTCCGTCCGCAAGGCGTCCGCCAGTTTTATTCGATCGTAGGTACTCATGGACTCCAGCAGACGCACCTATACGAACAATTCAAGCGCCCGAAGCCGCACACATAGTATGCATGAGAAGGAAGCCTTCAGTCGAGCCGATGAATACGTAAAACATAGAGCTCCCCATAAGAGACCTGAAGGCGCTTTTGCCTCTCTATTACCTCGAACTTGAATTGCACCAGTAAATTCTGTACGTGAACAGCGGCACTCTTTATAAGGTCCACAAATACCTTTGAAAGAAATGCATCATACATCTCCCGTTTTTTCGTGGCTGCGTCTTTCACGATTGCGTTGAAAGTGTCCCTATCAAGTCGCCACAATTTGCAGTCTTCGGCGCTTTTTACAGTTGCTGCTCGAGGAGCATTGTATAGGAGAGCGAGCTCGCCAAAGACATCTCCAGGTCCCACAACCTTTACCATTGTTTCCCTTCCGCCATCCTCTCGCCAGCACTGCAGGGAGCCTGTCTCCACGATATAGAGACAGTCGCCATCGGCGCCTTGCTTGATCAGTGTCATATCCGCCGGAATCTGCCGCTCCTTCATAGCATCAACGACGGTGTTCCTGTCCTTGTTATCGAGACAGCTGAACATGAAAGAAAGGCCCAATACCTTCTAAGCCACAAGCAGAAAAGCATATACCCTGCAACGGAACGAATGTTCGTTGCCAAGGATCATATGCAACTCAAGAGCAAACCGAAATTGCACAGATACTTGATTGGAATAATACTAGAGAAGAACATGCCGGTGTAATCACTGCAGGGCCGTTATTGCGCGCATGCCCCCCTCAACCGCTGCCAGACGTAAACCGCTTTGCTTGCACAGGCAACAAAAAGGAAAAATAAAGGCGCTTATCAGTGCAATAACGGCCTAGGGTTGCTGTGGCTCATACAGCTAGCCTTCCAGAAATGTCTGCCCCGTGCACCTCTAAATGTTAACATGGCCATAACGAGACTCTGCAACTGCCCAGACACACGGACACCAATAGATGAATCAACGTGACCAACTCAGAAGCGTGCATGTATATTCTGGCCAAGGGTCATCAAACATGCGCACGCTTCGAAAGGCGTGAACACAGAGAAGAGCGATCGTTTGGTCTCGCTCCATTCAAGAGGTGATTTGTCACTTTTCCCCGGCCAGCCCGTTCCGATATTTCACCCCGCAAACGTACGTGTAGTCGTTCCTTCTGCTCGTCGGTCTTTGGATACACCGGAGGCTCAAATTTTTGTTTCTTGTTCCAGTTGCCATACACTTCGGCACATACACTCTGGCGCATCTTGTTAAAGCCTCTTATCTTATCGTACTTCGCCTCGAAGGACTCCTGCTCCTCGTCATCCGCTTCTTCCTCTTCCTCGCTGTCATCCGTGTCATGCGTGCTGCGATTACTACTCGTGTCAAGAGCAACAACACGCTGTTGCTGTTGATGATGTTGCTGTTGTTGCTGCTGCATCGCGGTCTTGACGTCCTCCCGCAGACGCGCCAGCTCTTGCCGGAGCTCCTCGTTTTCTTTTGAGTATGCTGCAAGCAACCACGTGTGGTGTCATTAGGTGGCAGCTACATCCCGCTTGCCGCTACTGCTCGCGCTTTTGCTTTGTTTGGGCCTGTGCCTAATTGAAACTTCTGCTAAACCTTGTGCTGCCCATGCCTGATTGTAACTCATTTACACCTTAGCGGTGCGTACCAACAACACTGCAGAGGCTCTAAGGGGCCGCTAGGGGAGGGCCGAGGCAGCAGAACAGAGATATTTATATGCAGCTAGTATCTCTTTCCCGGATATCAAAATCCAACTAAGAAATAGGGCTAGGGACTGTGCATTGGGTCTTTCCTTCAATCGGAATTCCACTTGGGTAGTACACAAGCCTACGCGTTGTGGGGTCTGGAAGTTTTGCTCTCTGGCAGAGCCTCGATATCATAAAGGTTACTGGATCTTCTGGATGAGCCAACAAGACCTCTGTCACAAGTGATTCCAGCACGGGCGTCAGCTTGGCCTGGATATACTCTTCGTATTCTGGAGCCGACATCTTGAACTCTGTGAGCAAACCCTGACTCCTATGCCGTAAACCCTAGACGGGAGTAATATGATGTCATGTGCACGACTTACAGTGTGCCCCATGGACAGGAGGGTGCTGCCCTTTGCTGCTGCACACATGGTGCCCACTGAGGAAATAGTGCAGCCTCGAAGGTCTTTGCAGCAGCAGTGTAGCACCCATGCTTTAGTGTAAGTGCTTGGCATTGTACATATGGTAAGCGCTAGGAGTATTTCTCCCTTGAACAAGCGTGAGAAGGCAGCATTATGGGTTGCTGCTGGTTATGCCTTTTTCGGGCTAATAGGTGACCCTCCACTGCACCGCTGAGCTTTATAACTATCCTACTAACACAAATTTCTCACGCTACTATCTTTCTCTCCGATGATTCCGCTTCCTCGTTTGCTTCTGCTGACGCTGCAGCAGCCGCTGACGCTGCTGGTGCCCTTGCCCACACGGGTTGTGCGGCCTACGGGGGACTATCTTGGAAGCTATCGGTCCCCAGTCTTTGCGTTTTGCTGCTTCTTTGTGGCTGCAAAGTTTCTGCAGCAGCTGCAGCTAGAGCTATCGCCGTCCTTCGTATTTCCTGTTTTTGTTACAATGGGGGCCTACTCGCAGTGGAAGCTGGTCCCATCAGTTAGAGAAACAATGGGCTGCTGTGCAGCCACTGGCTATCCTACAAGCTCTTCTTTACTTGTGTTTGATAAGGAAAGTAGGAACAGCAACTGATGCAGCTACTAGGGCAGGCTTGAATTCCTTGGCATCCACAACTGCACCGTTTGGCTTCCGCTTCTGCACCGCCACATTTACGCCACTCCCAAAAGGACCGTTTTGGCTTATTTTCTCATCTAATTAGATGAAATTGTGAACCTAAACAAAGTGCAATAAAAGGAACTCACTTGAGGGCTCAATTTATTAGCAAACGTCAGGAGCAATGCCCACTCTTGCTAACTTCTTTTTGGCTTCACCGGGTTGTATCGGGGGCTCTTTCTGCTGGAATAAGGGTTACAACTCCGTCACGCAGTGAAATATCCCTAAATTCTTTTTTTTAAACCTTAAAGATCTAATTGCCGACGTTTTAGAGAAGATAGACCCATTCTCACCGTCGTGCAAAATAGCTGTGAATGTCAGAGGATATGTACAGCCGAGAAGCCGCTGCAGTTACTGGCTAGCTTTTGCGTTCCACATATTCCTTAGGTTTTTAAGACGATATAAAAGGCATTATGGCATATAGTTCTTCTCGGCGTGACGTTTGATGCAGTATTTCCTTGGCCTTACCGCTTTTTCTTTCAGGCTCACTGCCAGAATTGTTATTCGAGCTTCTCAGTCTCTACACGCAACAAGAACAAGCGCAGCACAGTGCGTAACCTTCCCGTTGAGGCTCTTGTGGCAAACCGGCAGAAGATAGAGAACTGCTTCGGAAGCAATTGCACGAATCGGGGGACCATTATATAAAGCCCTCCTTTCCCATTTAAATCGCTACTCTCAATCCTTAAAGGCGTCCTGTGAGGCGCTGCATGTAGGAGTCCGCGTCTATGGAAGTGCTCTGATTGAGGTAGTAGGCTTTTGCAGGGGTTCGGGGCATGCTAGCCCCTCTTCGCATCTCCCTCTCGAGTCCTTTCAGCGTTCGTTATTCGCCCAGCTTGGACGGTAGACACGTCAGAGAGCCCTTTGCCTGTCCCCCGTATTTAGGCCTGTTAGATAGGAGGAGACATTAGTGGAAAATACATGCCATTTGGCTGCGTGCGGGGTTCCTGATGCCTGAAGGCCCCTCCTTTGTTGAGCCTAATGTTATACCAGGCGCCCCCGCTTCCTGCTAGGGGTTCCAGGGGTCGCGTTTTCAGCAACTCAGCAGCACAGGGGCGTTTTAGGTCAAGCGAAAAAAAGATTGGGCCCCCCAATTGAATAAGCCGAGCTAGAATTTAAGGCTAAACCAGCGTAGAAGCATGTAGGGTTTAGCTAGATATCCTGGAAGCAATGCACGCTCCACGGAAGGCCTGCTTGACGTTAAGGAGCTTTATGCTCTTTCAAAGGGGCCTTTAGAGTATCTAAAAGATGCTGTTCTCTCCAGAGTCCTCATGTATTGTTTGCATCTGTACCTGCTTAGCCTCAAACCCTGAAAGCCAACACCAACGGGGATAAGTGAACAGTATAAACAAATTAGAGTTCAACACACGAGGCACAGCCACCTGGCTGCTGAGGTGTCTAGAGGCATGCCGCCAGCACAAATGCGCAGCTGTACGAAGCAGAAGCACAGCCTGCTGCCGCTCTTGCTGCTGCTGCCGAGGCCACACCCCAGAAGCCGCTCCCTGTGACAGCTTCAGGTTGCGCACGAGCTGAGGAGGGAGTTACAGAGGATCCCACTGCTGCTGTGGCTCTGCAGCGCATGCTTCGTAAGGGCGGCTTCCCGAGACTGCGGCTGCTGCCGCAGCTGAATTAGCGCGCAACGGGCATACATTCTCTTGAACCGCATGCATTGCCGCTGTGTCCACATAAGCAGCTGCCCGTGCTGCTGGCATTGCTGTACGAATGCTTGTTGCAGCAGCCAGGAATCCCTTGCTGCTGCTAGCGTCATGCAGCTGCAGCGAAGGATGTCTAGCTGTTGATTCATGAGCATCCGCAGCGCCGCCATCGACCCTTGCGTACTTTTGTTGCCAAGACTGCGGCTGCTGGCGCTGCATCGGCTGCTGCGCCAGTTCCGCGCGTGGCTGGTAGAAGTCTCTGCTCATGTGTCGCCTGCGTCGTCTAACAGATGCGCATGCCTCTGCAATGGCCCCGTCGCAGTTGTTGCTGCTGCTCGCGAACGCGGTGCAGCCCAGACGCAGCAGCTGGTGCCACTGCTTTGCGCCTTCTTCCCACATAAGGAGCAGCACGTTGTTGTCTTGCTGTAGCAGTTGCTGCAGGGGCTGCTGCAGGAGAACGCGCCAGAAGTAGATATCTGCATCGTAACGACACTTAAAAATATAACAGCAGCAGCAGCGCTCCCACTCGAGCACGTCCAGTTCGCCCCTCTGTGCTGGCTGCGGCTGCTGCGCATATGGACGCAACAACAGCAACAGCAGCACAGCGATCAGCTTGCTGCCAGGCACCTGCTGCAGGAGGCCATGCGCCGCTGCGTCGTAACAGCAACGCAGCAGTACGTCGTGCAGGCACGCGAGAAGCCCTGTGCCTACGAAGAAATCAAAGAGAGACAGCACAGTCCACCCTCCACCATCCTTGTTGCTGCTGGAGTATCCTATTTGGGGGCAAAGTTGTTGTGGCTGCTGCTTCTGCTGGCGCTGGTGCTGTTGTTGCTCGACGTTCTGAGGCGGCATGCTTGCAGTGCCTGCTGGTGCTGCCGCTGCGCCACGTGCTTCAGCATCAGCAGCAGCAGCAGCTGCTGCCGCAACAGCAGCAGCATGCGGCGTGTGCTGCAGCAACAGGGGGAAGTCCCTTAGACCAGCAAGATGCACGAGTAGGGCGTCTGCAGGTGTAGGAGACATCCATAGGCACGGCTGCAGAAGCTGCAACATATCGGCCTGCACCATGATGACGTCATCTTGCGTAAAGAGCTGCTGCTGCTCCTGCTGTATCTGCTGCTGTTGTAGCTGCTGTAGCAACTGTTGCAAGAACTGATCGGTCGCAATGTCTCGCCAATGACAGTGGAGCGCAGCAGCAAGCAGCAAGGCTGCTGCCGCGCAAAGTGCGAGTTCTCTGTTGCTGCAGCATCTACAGCCCTCTCCACTGCTGGTTTCTGTGCTGCTGCATGTACACTTGAAAGGAAAGGCAGGATGTGCAGCATAGGCATCCAGTAAGCGCAAGGCAGTGAATCTGCTGCTGCAGCAAAATCCAAACGCCTCAGCGGCCCCCCACAGCCACTCCCAGAGGGCACTCCTGCCTGATTGCTGCTGCTGCTGCTGCTGCGTAGCGGCTGCTGTCGGTGTCGCAGCGGCTTCTACTGCTGCCGCTGCCGCCTGCAGGTGTTCGCGGGCCTTTGGGAGGAAAGAAGCTGTGGCTTCGTTAAGACAGCCGATCCACGCTGAGTAGCTTTGGAGCTGCTGTCGCTGCTGCTGCTGCTGCTGCTGCTGCGGGTCGTACTGCTGCAGGAGGGAGAGCTGCTGCTGCAGCAGCGGCAGCTGCTTCTTCCTCCAAGCTGCGGCAACGGCCCTCCACCAATGAAACTTCAGGTCCAGCACATCCGCATGCAGCAGCGCGAAGGCTTCCTCTTCAGCAGCTACTGTTGCTGCCGCGGCAGCTACACCCGCCGCAAGCGGCACGTGACAGTCTTGCCGCTCGGAGCTGCCGCTACGATCACAGCTGCATGTACACTGCACGCTGCAACAGCCAAGCGCAGGAGGAAGATAACCCGCGATTTCCTGGCTGCGAACCTGCAACTTACTCAGGTCTGCGCCTGCTGCTGCCGTCGCTGCTGTCGCCGTTGCTGCTGCTGCAATGCGCTGGCGAACTTCCTGCAGATATTCCCCCCATGCATGCGTTCCAAAGCTTCGCGCCTCCTGCCCCTGCTGTCGCTGCCCCACAGGGGTTTGGTAAGGCACCAAGAAAGGGAGCAGCCGCAAAACTGCTGCACTGTCAGCTGCTGCAGCAGCCACTGCCGCTGTTGCTGCTCTCAGAATCGATCCGTCTGCCGCTTCTGTTTGCTCTGCTGCGGCTGCCGATGTTGCCTCAGCAGCCGCAGCGGAGGAACCAGCAACGGCTGCAGCCACCAGGGGACCCCCACCAGCAGATGCAGCAGCAGAAGGGCAGTTTCGCCTGATCACTAGCCTCGGCCTGCTGCTGCTGATTCCTGCGGGTGCTGCTAGAGGGGTTGCTGCTAGTGGCGTTGATGCTTGATCCTCGTCTGCACCAGTTGCAAAGTAAGCAGCAGCAGCAGCAGCAGCCCTCTCGCTGCTGCTGCCGCTGCCGTCTGGGAGTCTCGTGCTTCTATTCCTATGCCGATTGCTCTTATGCGTCGTACCTGCAGCAGCTGCTGCTAGCGGAAGGGTTGATGCAGTCGAGCTTTCTACGCCCAGAAACGCAGCGCCATCGACAGCAGCAGCAGTAGCAGCAGCAGAAGCTGTTGGTGTTGCTGCTGCTGCTGACGATAACGGCGGCAAAGGTCCTCCTAGCGGTGTGAATTCAGCAGCAGCTGAGGGTTCAGAGAGCTGTAAGACGCTGTGGCTGCTGCTGCACCGCGTGCTGCTGCTGCAGCCGTGCATGCGGCGACAGCTCAATCCCCAGGGCTGGCTGCTGCTGCTGCTGCTGCTAGTCCTTGCATGCGCATTCCACTCGAGTGGTTCCTGCTGCCGCGGCTGCTGCTGCTCCTCCTCCTCCTGCAGGAGTAGCTTCTGCTGCAGACCGTGCCCCCTTCCCAAGCATCCATCCCGCTCACGTTCTTCCCTGAGCTCCTCTTGCTGCAGTCTCTGGTGTTGCAGCTGGTAATTCTGGTAATCATAGCCTGGTAACTCCTGGTCGTGCAGTCCTCCTGGATCGTGTTGGTGTTGATGTTGCTGCCAAAGGATTCTGGAAGCGGCAAATCCATCGTCTCCTTGCGGCTCATTAAAAACAACGTCTGAAGGCATCTGCAGCTGGGGTACCTGTTCCCTGTAAGTACTGTGCTTCCGCAGCAGCAGGCGCTGCTGCTGCTGCTGCTGGCGCTGCAGCAAAAGTTGCTGGCGGGCGAGCAGCCTCTGCTGCCGCTCAACAAGCTGTTCCCGCCACTGAACATCTGCTGTAGCGGCCGGTTTCGGTGCAGGAGGGGATCCTGGTGTCACTGCTGCTTCCGCTCCAAAGTCTGCTACAGGCAAGCCAGCGCTCTTCCTCCTCCGGCTGCTTAGAGCTCCTTCATCGCTACTTGCTGCCGCCGCTCCGACTGCAACAGGCCCACACGAGTGACGAATGTGGCGTCTCTGTGGGTGCTGCTGTGCAGGGATGGAGGCAACTAGGCGGGTAGCTGCCTCTCTTTCGGCAGCAGCGGCTGCAAGGAGTTCAGCAGCGTCTCGGGCTGCTGCTGCAAGCTGCTGTGCAAAGCTGCTTCGCGAAGGCCTAGGGAGACGCGAAGTAGGCACTGGAGCCACAGAATTTGCACATCTTGCTGCTTGTTCTGCTGGGGGGGGTTGCGAATTCCTGCCTGTGGCACTGCTGCGGGCATGCCGCTGCAGCTGCAGTGGCTGCATCACCGTCGTTCCTGCTGCTGGCGCTGCAATTTCGCCGCTGTACAAGGAGACGAAACAGTGTCACACACTCTGAATACGTCTCTAATCGGACGGCTGTGCTGGGGGCAGCACCCTGGCTGCAGCAAATGGCTAGGCGGCAGCCCTTAGCACTGCCCTCTGCTGCTGCTGCTGCTGCTGCATTCAATGAGGCGGCACTTAGCCAGGGATGGCGGCACCGGAGGCAGCAGCAACGGTGCTATGCGCGAAGACGCACGGGGGTGTTACTCCTGGTCGGTGTTACAGCCGAAACTGCAGCTGCTGCGGCAGCGGCTCGTGTCGCTGCTGCGTTTCATCAACGACAGCACAAAAACACAAAAAGTCAGAAACTTCGGTATATGCGTCCACGTAGCGGGCTCCATGCAAGTTTGGCGTGCAGCATGCACTGGCAGCTGGCTGCCGCCACTGCATGCTATGGTAGTATGATACGACTTGAAGAAGTAGCAACCGTGTCTTCATAAGCCTTTTGCATTAACGCTTCTCGTATCTACCACACTTCATTAATGTTAAACACGGTAGGCATGCGGAGAAACGCATGCAACCCCAGACAGCAACATTGGCAGCGTCAGGAAGGTAGACAGACACATCGACAGCAGGGCCTGGTACTCTACCACTCACTAACTCCTCAATTGCAGGCAAACCCGTACTCATCTAGATACATGTCTATCATTTTTGTTGCAGCTGCGGCTGCTTAGCGCACTGCGGCGAGCACCTGCAGCAGCAGCAAGGAGGCTTGAGACGCAGCTACCGACACTGCGTCAACAGCCCAAGCGGCTTCAGCATCATCCTGATGCGAGGTAGGGCCGTCAGGTGCAGCGGCAAGAGCACAGCAGCCATTGTGACAGCAGCAAACACTACCAGCAGTGCCCGCTGATGGCGAGCCGTTCCTTGGTTGGATCCCCTGCCTCTTCCTTTGATGGCTGTCTGCTGCTTCAAGCCCTCAATGTGCGTCCCACGCAAATTCCTGCTGCGTTGTCTCATCTTTCGCCGTCGTGGGTTCTGGGGCGGTGCGTAAATTGCCTGAATGTTGCCTAAAACGTGCCGTCTTGTTTTGAGTTTCAGGATGCTCTGAGCCGCATGAGCGCGGCGGCGTTTGTGAGGAGGGAAAGCGCTCAGAAGATCTTGACCATTGCCAGACGGGTGCCTTGCTACTTATGCTGCTGCTTTTGCTGCTGCCATTGCTTTTGCCTGCTGCCATTGCTTTTGCCTGCTGCCATTGCTTTTGCCTGCTGCCATTGCTTTTGCTGCTGCATGTGGTCCTGTAGTTTCTAGTGTCATGCTTTGGTGTTGTTCGTGCTGTGGCGGTCGCATTTCCTTGCTGCTGCCGTGTGTCTGCTTTCTGTTCATCCATTTGCTCGTCCGCTGGGGACTAGTGGGGAGAGGCATCGCCTAGTGTCTGCGTGCTTACGAGATGGATGCTCCTCTCTCTTGTGCGGTGCGGGGCAGTCGAGGGCGTATTCTTAACCGATTTGTTGATCGCCATGCTCGGCTACTCTCTGTTGTTGCGCTTATGGGTTCAGGAGCTGTTGCGTCTGATGGTGCAGCGCAGTGCCTGCCTGCCATCGCTGGTGGTCTTCTCGCCGCTTCAGATCTATCACCATGTCGATCAAGGCACGTCCGCAGAGGCAGAGAATCAAGACTGCACCAACAACACGTGGCTATTCGTCCTGCGAGATCCCTTAATCGGGGTGTTGCCAGGTAACCCCAGTGGCGGCAGCAGCAGCACGGGAGCAGCAGCAGCAGCGTCTAGAGGAAAGGCCTTGCAGCAGCAGGCAGAGTCGGTCCTGCAGGAGCTTAGGAGGCTGCAGCTGCAGCCACAACGCGACGAGCAGCAGCCCATGCTGCACACCACTGAGGAAGACTCACCGGGTGCTGCCGCTGTGCTCTTGCTGCTGCCCTTCTGGCCTCTTCCCTAGTGCTGTCAAGCCTCCGCTGGGATACACCCCTGCCTTTAATTGTGCGCGTTGTGTCGCTGCTGGCGCTGCTTTGCAGATGTATTGGGCATTGATGCCGACTTCTCCGTAGAAGGCATCCTAGGCAGCAGCGGCAAGAGCAGCAGCAACAAGATGGCACGGCGGCAGCCCTTGGCTGCAGCTTTTAAGGGAGAGGATGGTGCTGAACCTCAGCAGCAGCAGCAACAGCAGCAGGTGACTCTAGACGGGGTAGAGGTCATTCGGCACAAGGGTTATGTGAGGGCGTGGCTGCAGGATCGACTGGCCCTCGTTTCTGCGGTGCAGCAGCAGCAGCAGCAGCGCAATAGACTGGAGGAAAGGAAGCGCAAACTCAGTGTAGACTGATGTGGCAGCATGCCACTGGTACTGATACTGCGGCTGATGTTGCTGCTGGTAGTCGTAGGGACGCTTCTGCTGCTGTAAGGAGCCCGTTTTTCCGAGCGAGGCTTTTCCTGCGTTGTTTGACTGGTAGAAGCATCTGGCAGCTCTCGCTGCTCTTCCTTAACCCCACATCCCGAAACTATGCATTCCCCGTCCACACTTTGCTGCCTCAGCTCAATCGCGGTACACGCGCAAGAGCCCAATATCATGTAGCCTAAGCCGTGTAGCCCTGTAAAGCCAAATACAGGCTCGCCACAGACTCACGAGGCTATTTTTTTGGTGTTTCATCGGATTGTAGAGCAAAGCACAGTAAGCCACGACAAGCCACTACGCAGAGAGCTAGTTGGATGGGCTAGTGTGGTATCTTGGTGGAATATCACTGGCTCTGCATATACACGTGGGCCGCGTCTTATCAGCTAGTGGGCATAGCATGATTAGGATGCTGTATCGCTTATTCGTCCGTACGGCCAAATTGCCGTCTGTCCACCGCATCTCGAAAGAAATCGATTTGCACTCTTCGGGGAATAAGCAGGGCATTTTAAAAGGCGCATCTATCGAACCCTCTGGCCTATTTGGGTTATTGGCTGCATTGTTACGAAGCCATTGTCAGAGGTTTCGTGCCTTTGGCCAGTGTTGTGGCTTAGGGTGCCCCACTTTCCCCTTATGCACAGGCAGGGTTGTGTGCTTTGTATGACCAACGACTGGGGAACGATGCAGGAGGGTGGCAGCCGTGTCGAGGTGAAGAGCGAGTAGAGAGGCACGAAGCAGGTTGCGCGACATCAAAAAAAAAGCGAACGTGGAGGTCGGCTTAGGGCCCTCACAATCCCTTCTTTTCAGAGCTACGAAGTTGGCTGCAGCTACCTCCATGAGTGACTAGGGCGCAGGTATGGATAAGCTACCTGTAGGCCGCTATCATTAGGAACGAACTTCTGCCTCACTACGGATGGCCAAGTTTCGGGAAATCTGTAGTTTGGGTGTCCATGTGTTCTGTTTTCTGTAGGGCTTGCCTATTGTGACGATCCAGCTAAGCCTCCCTAGGGAGACACTCAATGTCAAACTCAAACCAAACATAGAACAGAGTAATTGAGTATTTTGCAAAGCTTCCTCCTTCCTTTGACCCCGCCCCCGAGAGCTCCCCACAGGAAGAATGCGAGACAGGTAGCATGCGGTAAGCGACACTTTCCAAACACTCCGATCGCTCACAGCTAGTTGTACAGTGCATCTAGCGTGGTCGCACAAAACATCGCGTCGTCTTCAGTCCAAAAGTGCTTTGTAGTAGGAACGAAGCACAAAGAGCCAAACCAGTAATTAAATTTTTTCTGTAGCCTTTAGTTAATTTTAATCAATGTAGTGAAAAGTGCTTCTGTGACGTGTCTACACTTTAGTTGCCTTATAACACAGAACGGCTTCGACTGCAAAGGCAGCTTGATTTTAGGTGTCGGCAGAAGGCTCTTATGTTTCAGAGAAGAGAAAGCACCTGGGACATATCCCATGGCGAAGCAGATTCGAACGCGCTTTCAGGTACATGACAAACAACGCAGCTGCTTACAGGGTCGTTTCCCGACGGCACGACGACGAGCGCCACGTGTGTAGGGGCCTAAAGCCCAGCGTATGCACCTTCCACTGCATCAGTTATTTATACTAGATTCAGGACTAATAAAATTTGAATGCGTGGCTTTCGGTTTATATACTATTTTTGCACAGCAGGTCTTACCTCACAGGCACGCAGCGTCGATTATTAATAATCCCGAGATAACTAGCTCTACGTTGAGGCAAGTAGCTGATATAAGGACAGCCAAGCTTATTGCCAGGACACGACGCATACGCCACATATGTAGCAAGTCTGAAGCTCCGTGCAGGCACTTTCCGCTACATCATTGTTTATTAAACTCAGGACAGAATTGACGACCGGGTTTGGCCGTCCAATATGTATGCTATTTGTTGCATAGTGGGTCAAGTTGTCTCAAAACTATTTACACTCAACGTTGCATGCGTGTGGGTTATCATAGGCTGCCGTGTGCAACCGGGGACTTGACCTAAGGGGCTTCAGCAATGCCCATGCAGGCTCGCACTGGCTCTATCTCGCCACATGTCGGAACCCTGCCCTATAATGCTGGTTGTGGAAGAGCTTGTCTGAATGCTTTGTCAGGAACTTTTTGTTAGTTCTTCTGCGTCCTGGGGCTAATAGTGTTACCCCATGGAGACCCTAGATGGAAAACTACACTTTACCCAATGTCTCCTGCCTGCCCTCGATGCAAGAACAGCAGGAACACCCATCTGCAGCTATTCGCATGACTTCTCTCCCTCATATGTGGTGCGAAATCTAGCCACTGCACTTGCACAAAAGCGGGAGGGGCTGCGCTACACTGCACACGGCAGCTATCTGGTCGATGGCCCGTGGCCTACGGGGCACAGAGGACGCTGTTGCGAGTGACATCGTTCTGAGAGGATTGCTTCCGTGTAGGTAGGTCCCGGAATACTCTGGGTTCGGTAAGCAAAGTACAGAGCTCTCAGCTAGGGTGCTGCTAGCTGCAACGCTCCAGCTGTTGCTGTTGTGTAGCCAGGCGGCTCTCGCGAGCGCACCGTGCAGACGCGTGCAAGGGAATACACTGCTGGCAGGGATAAATGTCTATTAGTGCAGGGTTCTTCACCATATGCAGACGCAGCCAAGGGCAGTGCTACAAGTTTCTGCCAGGGGCCGCACAGCCACCGAACACACACGGCAGTTCCACCCACCTTTGCCCCAGGAATCGCAACACTTTTAGCAGTTTTGAGGAAAATCACAGGCGCAAAGGCCCCGTCGCGAGCAGCCACGGCAGGCCCTCGGCCTCCTCTAGTGTGCAAGTCGCTGGTTCTGCTCCCTTTTCTGGTGTGTTGCTGCAACACGAAAGACGCATCACCGTCCTTATGTTTCGCACGCCTGGGAGTATTTGGGTTAATTAACAAGAAAGAGAGGGGGGGAAAGTGGTCTTAGGCCCATTTAGTTCGCGAGCAAACAGCCGACGACTGCAGCAGGAGCAGCGGCCGCATGAGCAGCGGAAGCTGCTCATGCGGCGCGCCACACAGCACGTTGCTCCTTTTGTCATTTGCATTGTTAAAGTGGTACGTACAATTGTCTTTAGGTCCGCCTCTTTCGCTTCTTAGGAAAGCGTGTAGCTGTTTGGGAGCACCCGCGTCCTCTACGCCCCGGTTGGTGTCGGGCCCCATCCACCGCACCTTCCTCTTTCCTTCCCGTTCCTGTTCTCCACTGCCCTCTTCCCCCCTGATCTGGCTCTGACAATGCCTCTAGAAGCTCACAAGGGAGCGAGCCCGGCCACCCTGAGCCGCTCAGAGGCGGCTAAGGAGCATGTGCGTGCCGTTACGCGCGATTACAGGGTGGCCCCTCGCCTTGACTACCGGACAGTTGCGGGTGTGGAGGGGCCCCTGGTGGTACTGGATGACGTGAAATTTCCCAAATACTCGGAGATCGTCACTATCCACTTAGGGGATGGAAGCGTTAGGGAAGGGCAGGTGGGTGGCCGCTGCGACGCTGCTGCATTGTAGTATAGAACGCACGCAAAAAGCCGCTGCATGAACTTTGTGCCTGAGAAAAGTCAGATTAGTGTGGTGGTGAAATCAAGGGACTCAGGGACGGCGTGGCTCGAAGAACAACACCGGGAGTGCCACTGCAACGTGATAGCGTGCAGAAAGATGCAAGAAGGGGCACAGGCCGGGCAGAGAGGCATTTCTGGTGGCCGTGTCGGTTGTTGATTGCTTTGCATCTGGGGTCTATAACGAGGGCACAGGGAGATGAGCTAGCCGTTGCACTGTGATTGCTTCTTGGGTTGATTTCCGTTCCATTGGCTATGAGGCTACCAAGTGTACGGAGAACTCTTTGAACGGCCAGTATGGCGTGCCGCAGAATCCGTTGCCCCCAATGCCATTTGAAGTATCCATAGCTCTCTGTTGTATGCCATCGGGAGATCCCGCAGCACCGGCTTCGCATACAGCACCAGCCCCCTCTGTGGATTACCTCGTGTTGGATTTGCCTTTCTTCGTGCCACTTTGTTTGTCCTTGTCGGTGGTCATACTTGATTCTGAGAGGCATTTTTGCTGATACGACAGGTGGTGCTTCTGGCTTTTGTTCATTTTGTGCCTATTGAATATTAATTCGGGAGCTTTCGCTGCTGTAGGGGGTGGTTCGTGGCGGTATTCGTATCTGTGCGATGCAGTTGAGTATGCGGTTACTGGTTCCGCTGCTGCATCATTTTTCTTCGGGTGCTGCAAGAATGCCGTTGTTCTATATTTCCAAAGTGCACGTGTGATGGTGCGGGTGTGTAGGTGCTGGAGATCAAGGGTCGTAGGGCAGTGGTTCAAGTGTTTGAGGGCACCTCGGGCATCGACAACCGTCACTGCCATGCCGAGTTTAGAGGCGATGTTCTCAAGATGCCGATTTCCGAGGAAATGCTAGGTCGGGCATTTAACGGCAGTGGCAAGCCAATCGACAGGGGCCCCAAGGTGCTGGCGGAGGACTTCTTGGATATTAATGGCTTCCCGATCAATCCTCAGTGCCGTGTGTACCCCAGAGAAATGATTCAAACCGGCATCAGCACCATCGACGTCATGAATTCAGTCGTCAGAGGGCAGAAGATTCCGCTGTTTTCAGCCGCTGGTCTCCCGCACAACGAGATTGGAGCCCAGATATGCAGACAAGCCAGCCTTGTGGCGGGCAAAGACGTCCTCGATCACTCGAACGAAAACTTTGCAGTCGTGTTTGGCGCCATGGGGGTGAACATGGAAACCGCGCGCTTTTTCAGACAGGATTTCGAAGAGAATGGCAGCATGGAACGCGTGGCACTGTTCCTGAATCTTGCCAATGACCCGACTATCGAGCGGATCATCACTCCGAGGCTGGCCCTTACGACAGCGGAGTACTTGGCATTCGAAAGAGAAATGCACGTCTTCGTCATTCTTACAGACATGTCCGCTTATGCTGATGCGCTGCGCGAGGTCTCCGCCGCCAGGGAGGAAGTGCCTGGTCGCCGCGGGTACCCCGGATACATGTACACGGATTTGTCAACGATTTATGAAAGGGCTGGACGGGTAGAGGGCCGCAATGGTTCTATCACACAGTTCCCCATTCTCACAATGCCTAACGACGACATTACTCATCCCATCCCAGATCTGACGGGCTACATTACTGAGGGGCAAATCTTCGTGGACCGGTCGCTTCATAACAGGCAGATATATCCGCCGATCAACGTTCTACCTTCCCTCAGTCGTCTCATGAAGAGCGGAATCGGAAAAGGGATGACCAGGGAGGACCACCCTGCGGTGTCTGATCAGGTACGGAGAGATGTGCAAACATGAACAGTCCCCAGCGTCGTAGGAGGATGCACAGAATGCTTAGGGAGGGTGTCTGGGAGGGTAAGGAAGTGCTTTTCCAATCAGAGGTCATCGCACTTAGAGGGCTGATGGTAATCTTCTACACAACGTGTCCATGTCGTAAGAGAGTTGCTGCACGATTGTTTGTCTCTGCATGCGAGCCCCAAATAGTTGCTTTCTGCAAGCTACCCCCTTTATGCAGTTCTTCTTAGACGTACAATTCCATACAGTTGTACGGGAACCTGCGTTTGTGACCCGACTTTTACGTGTGACGGAGAAGTTTAACCTATAGGCATGGACAGTTCACTGTTGATATCTGTTTTCGTTCCTTAGTAGGAAGCTCGATGTTACGATTTGTAATGTGTATTTCCCATCCCACACTCGATTTTTGGCCTGCACTTGCGAGCTCTTCATCGCTATGTTACCGACAGATGCTGCGCCTTTTATCTTGTTTCGCCCCAGCGAGTTTTCTTGGCTGGCTGTGCCTCGCTGTTACGGGTTGTGAAATGTCTTGTGTGCCCTTGCCTTTTCAGTTGTATGCCAACTATGCCATTGGCCAAGACACACGTGCCATGAAGGCAGTAGTCGGCGAGGAGGCGTTGTCTGCCGACGACATGCTCTACATGGAGTTTACTGACAAGTTCGAGCGCCGCTTCCTGCAGCAGGGCCCGTATGAGGGACGTGACATCTTCCAAAGTCTGGACATTGCCTGGGAGCTGCTTCGTACTTTCCCCGAAGATATGCTTAAGAAGATCAAGGAAGATCTTCTCAGGAAGTATTACCCGCGAACCAAGTACATGGAAACCCAGGAAAGCGACAAGCGACAATCTCCGCAGGCCGCCGCGGGCTAGGCGGAGCAGAGGACTTCTGTGATGATTAGCTGAAACTGCTTAGATCTGCTGCTCTCTCCGTGAACTGGAGAGACAAGATAGAGAGTGGCCGATTTTTCTTTGGTAAAGGGGCGTACTAGTCGTATCTTTGACCAGCATCGTCGTCATGTTTCTAGTGAAGTTCATGAACCTTCTCTGGAGAACATGTTTAAGGCGCCAGATCTGCGTTTACTGAGGTCATCATATCAATTCGCTACAGAGAACGGAAGACAGCGCGTAGAAGCATACCATAAGGAGTCGGACACTCAGAGTGCCTCAACTCTTTGCGCCTTGGGGTGGCTTGCTGTTGGAATGGAGCTGAGGGGGCAGGCAATGCCAAGCAAAGCTTGCTCCGGCACTCCCCCGAACGACAGCTCAGCGCCACTTGAATGATGTTGGTGAGCATGCATCGTGCAAATGCCGCTAGATACGGCCGCAGCACGCACCAACCGGTTTTTTTCTCGTCCAGGAACACAGCGGAAAAGGATACTGCGACGGTTTTAGAACAGCTGCTGGGATGTTGGCCTGGGTCGGCTTGGTGCACGCGTGCTAACTCGCGCTATTTATGTGCCTGGCCGATTCCGGGTCTGGCTGGTATTTGACTCCAGCAGCGAAGAACGCGTCGTTCATGAAATTCATTCGAAGGACAGGAACTTGCGAGATGATCAGGTCGCCATTTGGCGAAAGGTGTACAACTGGGGTAATGGTAAAAGAGCGCTGCCAGCCAATACAAATTAAGTGAGGGTCAAATGTCACAGGCACATGACACCTCCACAAACGGAAAAGATATTTTACTGCTGAATTGCGTGCCACACGGGAGTGAGTGACACCTATGGCAGCTCTGAAGTACGTAAACCGGAGGTATATACGCGTAGTACGGGGCTGAGCAAACTTTACCTTGAATTCTCCACGACGTCGGGCTAGCCTATATGCTAGCATGCGCACCGAAACTTTTGAGTTTTATATACCATGTGTTTCACCCACGTAGAGATCTTTTCTACATCGTACTACCCACAGTATTGCGAATCTAAATTCCAGCATGGCGGAACGTGAAGACAGGAGGTGGCACTGGCGCCGCCTCTATCCTCCAGCTCTTTGCTACATACCCCTCGTGACCCTGACATTGAAATGAATGCTCCATCGAGGGCCTCCCCGAAACAGCGACAGGTTACTAGTGAGGCCTTCCGAGGTGTCCAGGAAAAAGGACACTTTTACGAAACTTTCTACAGCCTTAGCTACTTGAAGCAGCATAAGCCATGAACGATAGGTTGGGTGCCGCAGGGGGTAATGAAAAACTGCCGAGCGCCGAGAGAGTGCAACGTACAAGCAGCTAAGGCCGAGCAACCGAACCGAGCGCGGCCAAGTTTGCAGACCTCTGTTCGCTTGGCGCTATGTCGGCAAGTTTGCTCTGTGAACAACCGCACTCGTCGATTAGCCTCTAGGTTGCAGAATCCCGCATCTCAGAAACTTCAGACGCGTGCTCCCCGATAAGATATTGCCAGTACTTACGCACATGGGAGTGATTCCTTGCAACGACATGTACAGCACCTGCCGAAGAGTAGTTGCATACTGCATAGCGTGCGTGTGCTGCCGTTGAAATTCCGCGCCGGGGAAGCCCGCGTGCCGCATTTTCTGAAAGCCAGTCGAGCTGCATAGAAACGTGGTTCTGTTGCAGGACCGCGAGCTGAATGTTCCCATCATCCCTGCAGTGCCGCGATTCACAGTATGCCGCGTACAATCGGGGAATCCAATGGGAATGCGCTTGCAAGTTCCTAGCAAATGTCCTTTTCAGGGTATGTCAGGTAGAGCCTGGCGCAGTCGTGGTATGGAATACTCGGCCCTCAACTGCTCCAAGGATGCAAAAACCCGGCTATCTGCTTTGTCGAAGTCAGAAACAAGCAGGAAGAACCTTTACAGAACTTTGCCCAAACAAATTCCTAAGCACATGTGTTTCGCATCCCAGCCAGATCGAGTCAAAGCCTTTGAAGGCAAAGCTGCAAAATATTTGTAGGGTGCCCGCACGAGCCAACAGCATAGCTGAAGCTGCGCGAAATACGTGCAGGAGGGCAGTTGCGCACTTTCACAGTGCGCTATGAGGTTCTAGTCGACCCTACACGTGTACTGTTATACTTCACATGGAGGTATGCGAATTAGGTTTTCGTTTCCATCTTCCCCGTAGTTTTCGCCGCACTGCTACATCCATCCGACCCTGCAGCCTCTGGATTTGCACAAGTGCCTTCTCCCCAGGCAAAACGTTTTCCGAGGCCTTCCCCACCATCTATGGAGGGCTTCATGAGCTCAAGAAGTCGGGCTTTTTGCCCGTTCCTGAATCTGGAAAGCTCTTAAAGCAGTAGGCCAAATGAGCCCATCCGCTCACCCATCCACTGTCTAAACAACAGGCCCTCGTCAATCTTTTCTCTGTTCCGCTCATAGATGCCCCCACCCCGCTGCTCTTCTGCCGCTTCCACCCAAAAATCCTGCAGGCAGCAAACATTCGCTGAGGCTTTACTCCGGCAGTGCTGCAGGGGAAGAAGAGCGCTAGAATGTCATCCGCGCGGCCGTCGCCCCCAAAAACACTACCAAAAAATACGTCCTTGAGGGCCTGCAACTGTAGACCACGCACGCCACTGGCGAACCTCCAAGCGACTATCGCCATCTCGCTAAGAGCTTTCTTCAAGACCTTTGAGTGTAACTGTTTGTGCACCGATACTGAGTCCTCCCTTCTGCAGGCAGAACGTAATACCGTGCCTCTCACGGCGCGCCGCCCTCTCAAAGGCCTCTTAGTGCGCGAAACGTAGCTTAACACAGCCGCAGCAAGAACGGAAGCCGACGAGCTGCAGAGTAGCGGCCAACATCCAGGGGGCACAGCGCAGGATGCTTTTCATCCGGCCCAAGCAGCACCGCGTATCCAAAGTGCATGCAGCGAAAACTGCGAGGGGCAAAGGCCTGGCTGCTGCAGCTACCACTGGTCCTAGTCTGAGCACCGTAAGCGCCACCTCGTATTATTGGAGCAATTGTGTCTGAAGAAAGGCGTCTCGAAATTAGTGGACGGCCCCATAGGGCGTATACCCCTAGTGAATTGCCGTTTCCGCTTCTGGGAAACAAACTGGCAACGAAAGTCGGTTGCAACATGCAGAAACACATCTGGTACCTGTGTTAATTTTGGAATGCACTGATCTAGATGAAGGCCCGTCATCAACAAGCATATAAAAACCTCTCTTCATTGGCTAGACTTTGACAGCACGTGCGAGGAACTTAAAAAGCCCTGGCAACTCCACCGAATGTTGCAGGACCTGCACCTGTGGAATTAAAAGATAGCTAAGATTTGTATGGTTTGCAGTTTTCCGTTTCTCGTTAGATAGATGATTTGGTCAACTCTTATTCAATAAAAAAGCCCGGAATTCGTCATTATAGAGACCGGAAGACACAGCCGCCTCCCACCTCGTAAGCAACTCGGGAAAGCAGGAAAATGCAAGGCGTGTTTCCCACTCTCCAGGAGTCCTTTCACCCCACAGCGAGCGGAGATAAAGTCAGCACTGATGAATGCCTCGCATGGGACTCGCAGCTTCCTCCTTGGTCTGGAATACGAAAAGGCCCTCTTGAAGGTGGTGCAGAGAGGCAACAGCGAAGGTGCAGCTGCGGCGCTGCGGCAACAGCGCCCTTGCCATGTGTCGTTTTCTTCATCTCGCCTCGTACTGCATCACTGACACGGCCATAGCAGCAAAGGAGGCAGAGAAGTGAGGCGGGGGGGCATTTTCGCTGCCAGCGACAAACCGGCACAAACCTATGTTTTTGCATGCACCCCGCTACGGGCAGAGCCTTCTCGGTTGAATTTAGTTTGAAAAGGGCGGAGAAGCAGTGCGTCAAACTCACTCTTACGGGAGCGCTTCTTGAACATAACTCGGCTGCCACAGCTTCTGCAGCGCACCGCTGCAGTCCGTTGCAGCGTGACGTCACATCCACAATCTGCGGGGAGATCACACCGGGACCGAAGTACCAGGGTCATCTTGAATCTGGGGAGAAAAAGCTATGACTCTAGATTTAGGGTTCAGCGTTTGTACTCACCACCGCAGATATAGGTGACAGGCTCGAGCTGGGAGATGGAGTCGTCAATAGCCATTTTGTGTATCACAAACTGTCGCGCGATTCGCTGTTCCTTCCAGACACTGCCACTGTTGCTCCCGCCACTTGCGGTTGTTGCTGCTTTTGAGCCCTATACAAAGTGCTATTTCTCACTGCAATGAATATTCTCATGCCCTCGCCGAATGCAAGGCGATGCCCCCTACTCATGCTATCTCGAAGCCCCCGAGCTGCGTGCATGCGCCCTCCATCCCGTTCGGCCTGGTCGCCATATCCGTGTAGGAAAAACCCCAGGAATACACAGTTTTTTCAGACCAAAGACTCTGTGGACGCCTCTAAGCATGACATAGCCAATATTCTAAGCCTCAAAGAACGAGGCATCGCCGCTGCTGCCCTCGGGGGCCCCCCGGAGGGCCCTGTCAAGAGGGTTTCTGTGGCTTCTGAGGTATCCGCGCGGATTGGCAGATGCTGAGGCTCAATTCCAATGCACAGAGACGCTATGAAGGCAGCCGGGGCTGCTATGATGGCGGCAAGCCACTCCCTGGTGCTGCGCTTCACCTGTCCGTACAGCTCAACAGTTCTCTCCAGCTCCTCTAGGATTCGCTTAGAGGCAGCCGCAGCCTCCGTCGTGTGCGGAGCGCCTGTGTGCCGCTCCAGGCCGTCAGCGCGGCACGTCTCGTTGGTCTCTGCTCCGCTACTACCGTGTGCACGTGCATCGATTGCAACGCAAGCGGCACTAACAGCAGGAGTCGCTGGGGCACCACACGCAGCGGCAGCCTGGACGATCCCAGCGCTAGCAGATTCAGAGTCTGAGGCAGCAGTGCAAGTGGAGCTAAAAGAGGACGACATAGTGGCCGCCTTGGAGGCCGCTAGAGCGCTTCTCCCGCAGCAGCAGCAGCAGCAGCTGCAGCAGATCGCTTGTGCCAAGGCGTCTTCTGCATCCCATCTGCACCTGGAAGCCGTGCAGCTCCTTCACTTGCTTGCGAACCCCTTAGTGAGATCGGCTTCTGCTTCACCTTTATCACCAACCCCCGTAGCAGAAAGCTCCTCTACCACAGGGGAGCCAGTGTGGCAACTGCAGGATTGCGCAGCAGTTGAGGTGTTGCTGCGAATCGCATGCTGGCCTTTCCCGCAACCGGCAAGAGCCCGAGAATCGACGGCCTCAGCAGAAGTGGGAGGTACACAGACAGCTGCATCTACGCGAGGAGCCTCTGGCTCCATTCTGAAGGAGGGAAATGGAATTGCTGGCGTTTTGCTGCTCCTGCAGAAGCTGCTCCTTCAGTATCGGTGGCTGCCACACACACAGCTGCTGGAGCTGCTGCAGGAGCAGCTACCACTAGTGCTAGACTGTATCGAGGATCCGCAGCTGCGCTGTACGTGCACATTCGTGCAGCTGCAGCTGCTGGCAGAGTCCCGTGTGGGAGCGCTGCATGCACGGCAGTTTGACGCTCTTGTGCTGCAGCTGCTGGCTCAGCTGCAGCTGTTTGCTACGCGCGACAGCAGCTGCAGCAGCGGCAGTTTGGCGTGCTGCTGGAGAGGAGCATTGGGAGAGCCTCCTGCACTGCTTCCTGCCGCTGCAGCGCTGTACTTGCTGCTCTGCGACCGGCTCGAGGAGGCGCATCACCCCCAGCCATGGCAGGAAGAGAGTAAGGAAGAGAAGGAGGCGCCACAGTGGCAACAGCGGGCAAACGTATTACTGCACCGACTGCTGTTGCTCTCCCAGAAGAGCCGTCCAAGAGGCGCAGCAGGTACGCTCTAACTGCGAAAACTGTGCATGCCCCCCAATACCCCCCTCTCTCCCCTCTCCCCAGTCCGAAGCGGCGCTGCCTTCGAGAGCAAGCTGCAGCCCCTCTCGCGCGCGTTGACGGCTTTGATACCTCAAGGTTTTAATTTCCGATTTGCAATTCAAGGCCGTTGGTGACTTGCAGACAAGGAGTGCGCGCAGTGGGGGCTGGCGCTGTTGCAGCAGTCTCAAATCCCTTCGTGGGCAGTGCTCTCGGCAAGGGCAGCTGCCGAAGCAGCAGCAACAGCAACAACAGACGCAAGCCCCTTACAGCAGTTCCTCGGCGGGGTGAATAAGAAGGAGCAGGCGTCCACAGCGACAGCGCACGAAGAGCGGCACTCGTTGGATGGCGAGCATCTGAAGCTCATCGTGAGACCTACTCTAGACGGCCATTGATACTCGCCTCCTGTCTGTGCCCGAATGCGAAACCTCCCCAACTATCAAACGGCTGCTTCCCTTCATAAAGTTTCGCGGCGCTGCTGCGTGTCATTTTTTAGGTCTCTGCGCTGCGTCTCCCCGATGCGAGGGGCTTTGCTACTCAAGCACTTGGTTAGCCGAATCCCAAGATCCTCGCCCTCATGTGCATAGTGCTGCGCTCTGGCTCCCTTCCAGTGCAGACTTTGTGATCGACGGCATGTGCTTAGGGTTTGGCTTGTCTGTACCCCTGGCGCTAAAGGACTGCGGCATTTGCATCGAAGTTGCCACCGAGCGGTAAAAATCCCACCTCCCAGGAGTGCACAGAACCCTCTCTCGCTGGAAAACCTTTTGGCGATCTCTGACGTAGGGAAACGAGGTCTAAGGTGTGTGAATCGCTAGGGCTTCAGGGCATACAACTGCTATGGGTGCATGCTGCGCGCTTTCGTCAGGGATGTTTTTGTGAACGCGCCGACACGACTCGTGGCGAAGATGGCGTTGTCAGTCGAAATCCGAATTCTTAACTAAATCTAGCCTAGCGGTGCTTTAGAGAAAACGCTCGCTCACCTCGCATGCCGCTGTGCCCCCTGCTGCCGTGGCTGCGCAGGCGCTTGAGATTACTGCAGCAGTTTGGCCAGCGGCCGTTGCTGTTGTTGCCGCCCTTCTTTGCTCCAGGAGACAGCAGCAGCAGAAATCGGCTGGCAGCCGAACTCCGGCAGCAAGCAGCACTAACCGCATTTGCCGCTGTGGGGGGAGATGCGGCGTTTTTGCTGCGGAGAGCCTCTTGGGGGCCCCTCTTGCAGCAGCAGTTTCCGTCTCTGTACGCTGCGGCAGCACTGCAGCAGCAGAAGCAGGCGCACGCCCAGCCAGCCGACTCATTCAAGGAGTGACGACGGCTTCATCTGGCGATGTTGCTTCACAGCCTTTCGGGCAGCTTTAGCAGCGCGGACTCTCTGTTGCTGCTGCGCTGTTGGCTGCCGCTGTTGCCGCTGCAGGAGCTGCGCATATAAAGCAGACATAGCACGACGAGCAGGAGGCATCCTGCGTTGAAGACAGGCTGCTGTGGCAGCACTTTTCGACGTAGTGGCAGGAGCACTGGCACCTACCTGGAAGGCTTGTTGCTCTGCTTGCTGCTCCTGCTGCCGTTTCTGCTGCAGCAGCAGCAGCAAGCGACGTCGGGCCTCTTTTCGGTTGTCTGAAAGGAGTCTGAGCAGACCACATGCAGCAAGCAAAGCAGTGAGATTGCAGCGTGAGGAGCAGCTGAAGAGAGAGAGGGCGGGAGAAAGCGAGTTCGCCTGCTGCGGGAAATGCGTTAGTGCCTCATGAGTAGCAGCACAGGCAGTTGTCGCGTGAGCAGCTGAACTCGTCCCACCTGTAGGAGTGGCATCTGATGTAGATCATACGCTTGCTGCAACGCAGGCAGCAGCAATTGCTGCTGCTGTTGGTTTTGCTTCCGCCGGGGCCGCTTCCCCGAACACGAGACTCCTCAACGTCTGCAGCGGAGAGGCCAAAAGCCTGAAGCTGCTGCGCCCATGTGGAGGCGTTCAACAGATCTGCTGCTGTTGCTGCTACTGCTGCTTTTGCTGCTGTTGCTGCTGGTATTGGGGTTGTCGTCGCTGCAGTACGTATAGGCGGGGTGCGAATGCTGCCATGCCTCCTTAGAGCCCTTGGTGCTGCTGTGTCAGTTGCTCTTAATCCCCCAGTTGGTGCAGTCCTGCGGTTTGCACGGCATGCAAAACAGACACTGGAAGCTGCGATGGCAGGGAGAGGCGCCAACAGCAGCAACTGCAGCACGAAATGCCGCAACGGCTTTGGCCGTTGCTTCATGCCGAGTGCTGCATCGAGCTGCGAGGCATGTCTTGGTGGCTGGCTCTTCTCGAGCAGAGACACTGCGCACTGAAGCCGGCACCAAGTTCGTCTTGGTGCCGGCTTCAGTGCGCAGTTGCTGCTGCTGCCGGTGCTCTTGCTGCTCAGCGTATTGCCCAGATTGGCAGCTTAAAGAATTTTGGCCTGTCGCTCAAAGTGTTGGTATTTTACAAACAACAAGGCTTGCTTTATGGACGTTCCGACTCTGGGGGCCCCTCTGGGGGCCCCTGCTGCTCTGCGGGAGGGCCCCCATGGGGCTGCCGCGCATTCCTGCAGCCTTGTTGGCGGCAATTCACCACCAATTCTCGAGCATATGCGAGTCTCTGTGTGTAAATAGCATACCCGAAGCCTGTGAAAAAACAGGTGTAAAAGGATGCCGAGAGGCGGATGCATATGAATGTCGGTGTGTCTGGGGAGGCACTCAAACTTGAAGGGTCACACATGGGCTAGAGGGGTCCTATGGCACCGCTGCGCTACGGCAGCAGCACCGGCAACGCTGATGCAGCAGTCGATTTAAATCACAGCGAGAACAGCGGCAGCAGCAGCGGAAGCAGTAGCAGGTTCAACAGCAAGGCGAGCAGGAGCAGTGCCCTCCATTGTGTAGAGGGCGAAGAGGCTGCTTCTTCCCAAAATGGCGACAGCAGAGTACACCCGCGGTCGCCGCTTCCTAGCAGTGCGCGTGGAATATTTATGAGCAGCAGCGACAACAGCAGCACAAGCAGTACCACGAGCACAAGGGTCCTGTGGCTTGCCACTGCACTGATCGCCTTGGGGGCAGTAAATGAAGTTAGCGGGAGAATCCGATCAGTGCCTCTCGGCCGTTTCGATGCCTTGGTTTCTCTTGCGAACTCGGCTGTGCATTCTGCCGTCTACTCACTCGCTGTCGTAAGACTTATGCAAGGGCTCCCATGGCTCTCTGCCTTCCCCTGCCTTGCCGCGCTGCCTTTGAGTGCCCCTTCAGTCTGCGTTTTCGGCATTGAAACCGCTGCATGCGCGTGCGTGATTTCTTAACCCGATGCTTCCGCATCTTGAACCCTCCCGAAGGCGCATATATATATATATATATATATATATATATATATATATATATATATATATATATATATATATATGTATGCGTGTGTGACTACGCCTCCGAGATGCAGGGTGTGCTGTTGACGCGAGCGTCGATTCCCAAAGAAAATATCGCCTTTCTCTGCCGCAAATCTTCTCTGATGCTGCTGCTCACCGTCGGCCTCTTAGATTCGGCAGGTCCTACCATGGGGTTCGTCGCCCAACCTTATGTGCCAGGTAAGCTGCTTGCCTTCCACCGCTTTTTGCCGCTGCTGCTGTTTTCGTCTCTGCGTTTCAGTGACGGCTCCTTCCTTCCGCTGCTGTTGTCAGAGTGGCACGTTGTAGCGCCTCGTTGGAAGGCGGGGAGAGAACGGGGTAAGAAGGGGGGATGTAGGGGGTAAGGGGGCAGGCTTCCACGAGGATCCGCATGCACGGCCTGTGTAACGAACTCTACTAGCCTCTTTTGGTGGCTGTCTGTCTGTCTCTCTGTCTCTTTGTAGGTCCTGTCTACTCGTTGATGACGCAGACCATCGTTCCCTTTTCATGCCTTTGCTCGCTGCTGCTGCTGCGACGGCGCTACTCGCTGCTGCATGTGGGAGCCCTCGCACTGACTTTCTCCGGCTTTCTCGTTGCTTGGTATAGCCTCTATTCGCACCTGCCTCCCTCAGAAAATGTTTCCGACGTTGCTGCTGTTGCGGCCAGCGCTGCAGACGGGCGTGCCGGTAATATTTTCCTAGCGAATTTCGGTGACTTTCCTGCTGGAAGCAATAGTGGCAATAATGTTGGTGGTAGTGGAATTGGTGGGGGTGATATTGGTGCTGCTGCTGCACCAATATCGCAGCAGCAGCTGCAGCAGCTGCAGCAGCAACAGCAGCAGCAGCTGCAGCAACAGCAGCAGCAACAGCATCACCCCCCCTCCCACTCCGCCATCGTGCCGCTTCCCTTGGACGTTCCTACCGCGTTCAGCCCCCTCAGCTGCAGCAGTACCACCACTCAGAGCAGCGTGGAAGGCAGCAACCTCACCTGGATGGCGGCCTTAGTGGCGCTCTCAACAGCGCCCACTGCGCTGTCGTTCGCTCTGAAGGAGCTGCTGCTGCGTTCTTACGAGAAGGAGCAGCAGCTGGACGCCCGTGAGGACGGCAGTCGGCTGCTTCCGCTGCTGGAGCATAGGCAGCACAGCGCGCACTCATCACAAGAACAGACGCATTCTCCAGAGCGCATCAACACTGCCGACGCTGTAAACGTTCCACAGCCGCTGCAGCCGCTAGACTTCCAAGAAGGCCGCAACGGCACTTCAGGCAGCAGCCCGGGTGCAGCAGAAGCAGACAGCAGCAGGCTCAATCTGCTGCTCGTGTGCTGCTGTGCGACGCTGAGTGCTCTCTTTTGGTGCTGTGCGCTGACTCCCCTCAACGCGTATCTCATCAAGGTGAGAGCCGCAGCCTGCAGCAGCCCCCGTCGCCTTTCTCGTCTGCTGCTGCTGCTGCATGACGGCTGCCACCGCTGCGCCCCCTGCTGCAGCTGCAGGAGAATGCAAACAGGGACCGTGGCTTGCCTCGGCGAGACGGTTAACACTGGCAGGCTCTTGAATGCCGATTTCTCACGCGCTTGTGGGGTCACTTCGCGCTGGCGCCGCAGGAAGCGCGTGCGTGTGTCTCTTTCGCATCCCTCTCACTCGCTCTCCTTCACAAGGGGTTCCGCAGGGGGAGCCTTCCTGCGCAACGCCTTTCGCTGATTCAGCCTGCTTGCCGCGGGTGGGTATGCGGCCGTCCATCTCCATGCCACACACGGCGCTCTGCGACTTGCAGGAACCTGGAGAAAGCATCTCGAACTTCCTTTGGGATGCCTTTCGCTGCTTCTGCGGAAATTCGTCGTACTCGCCTCCTGGATCGCCGCTTGCACCCCCGCAGTGTCGATACGCCGCCGTGGCCTACGGTGCGTACGCCACGGCAAATCTCTTCTTCAATATATCTGTGTTAGGTGAGTCTCCCAAGGAGCCTTTGGAGTCTCCACGAGGCGGCACTCTTTCTGCCCCACGGGGCTCTATTTTGGAGCGCACGATGTGAACTTTGTGAAGTAGTCGCTTCTAAATAGTCAGCATGGTTTTTGCTACCCTTGCACTGCGTGGCATCCCCCAAGGGTCCCAAAGAAACGCCTCCTCGGCCACGCCGCGAAGAGTGCCGGAGCGTCTCGCTCGTGCAGTTGCGTGAGCTCTCTCTTGTGCATGCGCATTCTTACAGCTGTCGTTCTAGAAGGCTCCTCTCTCCTCAGCTTCATGGCCATGAAGGCCATACTGCCCGTCTCCCTGCTGCTCTACGCGGCGAACAAGTGGCCGCTGCTGCCCGAAACAGATTCCCATCTTAGTTCCCCAATTTTGGTATGCAGGCGGCACTGCAAACTCCCGTCAATAATAGGCTTTCTCTGCCCTGTGAAATCCACCCAGTGCAGTGCCCTCACGCTTGCAATTCGTTTACGGCTTAAGAGCTATGTGTGCGTGTTCGCATGGTGCAGCTTTCCCTCTTTCTCGTGCTCACTGGCGTTATCTCCTTCCACTTTGAGTCACTGAGGTGCACATACGCCTATCGAGACTCTAATCCGCCGTGCTGTTGGCCACTATCTCTAAGGCGTTAGTGAGGCGTTAGTTGTTGAACTGGAAAGCAGGCTACCCGAACAAGGGGCTATGAAGTGCTAGCTCGCTAACCAGTCCGCCTGGCACGAGCAAGCAAGAATCCATGTAGCGACGCATGCTGACTTGCTAAAAGCTCTCAGGATTCTACCTGTACACCAGCACGCGCTTGGTGTGCCAATGCCCAAGTGGCAAAAGTAGTTGGCCTCCTCCAAGCAGCCACTCCCCTTTTTGCGCCTAAAGATGGGGGCAGCCTTCAGGGCTGCTTGCCTCGTTTGTCAACGTTGCACCATTCGAATACTGCACGCAGAGTTATATATTGGCTATACAAATATCTTTCAAAGAGAATCTACCGGTGCATGCTCATATCGAGAATGTATACAGGTTGCGTATATGTGCACACGGCCGTCACAGTGTTCACGTAAAAATGCATATAGGCCTGGTTTTCTGGCTTCGAACGACGCGGAATCCATGTTCCAGGATATTCAAATACAAACGTATATTCTCTTAAAGAGTGTGTGTCTGTACCTAAGTCTACACGTAAATGGCTTCTGGGCACGGGTTTCAGCAGACGTCGCGTGAGCCTACGCGTGAGTGTTTTTACCACTCCACATTGAAATGTGAGCACATGTCGAGACTCATAATAGCCATTGGTCTGTAGACAGCAATAATATGTGTGTGAATACTTTTCGGACGTCGTTACTTTGGCGGGGCCTGTGCTCCCTTCGAGCATCTTCGTGCGAGGCGATTTGAGACAAACCCAACCTGCCCGCCACGTTTTGGAATGAATGACCCCCTGCACTCTCTTTAAAGCCCTTAATAGAGTGACGCAGCGATCTGTACTGCTACCACAGAGGTATAGGCAGGCATGCACACCCTAACGGCAGCGGTGGACACGCGAGCACATTCCAGAGCAGACGATCAAAGAAGACGCATGGCACGCACACCCAACATGTGGAAGTACATGCTGAGTACTTAATCCAACTGCAATGGCGAACCCCATAGGGCCATCTCCTTGTACTCGTGAGCCACTGCCTAATCTCCCTCGCCCAGGTTTCCGCTACGCTCGGAGATTCGTCCATCCGCATCCGTGCTTATATGCATGCAGATGGGCAATCGCGCTCAAGGCCAAGGCGTGTACAAGTAAATGCATTCACGCAAGGTTTAGGCAGAAAAGACCAATACTCCATACTTTACGATTGTTGGTGGATCTGTGTGCCGTCCCTCGGTAGCTCAATGGGGGCGTGCAAAACAACAGCAAAGGCGATATCCCCGCAACCGAAAACACGAAAGAAGGGCTCTGCTCATGATGAAGCGCATCCATCGCACAGGGCCTTTCGTCCCCAGTCGAACTATCTGGGAGCCGTTTTTGCTCTCGCAATACTGGAGAACGCGTTGTGTAATTGCTGGATGGACTGCACTTACGGACAAGTGAACACGTCTGATAGGCCCATAAATCTACAATAATGAATTTCCGCACAAACTCACAATGCGACCTGGCACGCATGCAAGATATGCAAACGCCTTGTAATCTTCCCTCGTGCATCAATGAGAAATTGTGAATGTATGAACGCAAGTGGACTGCGAAGGGAAGGGAGAACAAAGGCTATACAGGAATCCTCCGTTGCCGTGCAGCACCTCGCAGCAGCAATAAAAAGAACTAAAAAAGGGCAGTGCGCACGCCATGGACGCACTTGAAAATGATTCCATACAAGAACTGGCATACAACATGACTTCTTACAGTCTAGCACCACGAAATCAGACAGGACACCGGTGCAAACGGCCGCATAATGGGCAAAATGAGGCCATAAGGCGACATATATGTATATACATATATATACATATATTTTCTTCATGGCCAATAGTAAAATTACCTGAAAATCGGCACCAGTGCTGTGGGCTGCTGCCGGCGTGCTGCCCTTTATATGCAGCCTACGTGTTGGGGGAACTTGAGGATGCACTAGCATCGGCAGCACTGGCAGGAGCTGCAGAAGTCCTCTTGCTAGTGGCCGCTGCTGCTAGAGCACTATCCGCCGTTTCCATTCCTTGCAGCCCTCCTGTTCCCAGTGCTTCGTACGGAGGGCGATGCGTTCCTGACGCAAGCGACCGTGGGAAAAAGGCGAAGCCTAAGCGCTTGACCACGAAGACAGCCGACAGAAAGAGCAGCACACCTGCGGAGAAAGGAGCAAAACTGCCCATACCGAAGACACATGCCTATACACCCCAGCACCCAGAAAACGAGGGCGGCTCGGCTGTTGTCTGAGCTTGCATCCAAACACGTCTGCGTGATGTTGATACAAGGACTCCTAAGTAGGGAGCAATCGGTGCTAGGGTTCTACAGCGTATCTCTAAACAATGTGCAGCCTCAACAGCCATGAAAACGAAGCGACATCCTACGCGCCTACCAAAAACGGAGCCGAGGCATAAAATGATCAGCCCGGAGACGTCTTCGTCATTCCAAGAGTCAGTCCAAGCGTCCCAGATTCTCTCATCGCTCGCCTTCGCCTCACCTCCTGCGGATTCGCTCCCCTCCGTTCCAGGAGAAGGCACGGGAATATAGCCCTTCACACTGCTAACCCGTCGCACCGTTGCTGCAAGCTCGTGAGGCGTCAGCTGCTGCCACTGCTGCAGTGACTCCTGCTGCTGCTGCTCTCTCAGCTGATGCAGCACACGGGATCGCTGTTCCGGAGACTCCGAATACACCCCGTAGGAAAGGCGAGACGCGCTTGCTCGCGGTGCACCTGGTGAACCTCGGTAAATAGTAGCCCCCAACAGCTCCTCATCAGCACCAATGCTGAAGCTGCTGTTGCTGCTTTTGCTGCTACTGTTGCTGCTGTTGCTGCTGTTGCTGCTGCTGTTGCTGCTGCTGGTGCTGCTACTGTTGCTGCTGGTGCTGCTCTTGCTGCTGTTGCTGCCATCGTCTGGGGGCTGCAGCGAGGCCGTGACAATGGTGCCTGAAGAAAGACAGCACCAACAGCAACAGAAACAACAACAACGATAACGACGCCCACGCGCGCTCCAACACACCCCAGCCCAAGACCACCAACACCTTCTGCATTATTATCAACACCCCCTATGCGACCGCAATGCCAACAGAAACACCAACAGCAGCAGTACCAGGGCCGCATCCACAAGTTTTGGTGGAAAGCACCGCACGAAACGACCAGCCGTCACTTTGCCGCCGCAACAACAAGTCGGGGCAGCATCCCTCCGCGAACTTGGTAAGTAAGCGCACACGCAAGCACAAAAAAACACGCAGAAAAGAAACACGCATCCGCACGTACGCTAGCAAAAATACGCAAGAGAAGGCTCAAGGCGGCGGGGGAGGCCTAGCATCCACGTGCGGCAGGAGGTAGGTAAGAGTATGTATATGATGCGGGAGTAAGTCAGTGAGTGCGCATGGACTGCTCTCGGGCTGAAAGAGCAGAGGGGTGGGGAGAAGGGGAAGGGAGGGAGAAGAAGGGGGAGAAGACGGGCTGTGTGCGCCTTGTCTGACTTGCAGCAGCAAGGCGAGATCCGTTTCAGCATCGACTGAGAAATTTCCGACCATAGACGTCACTCCAAAGTGCGGTTTGACCCAGAAGGAGGTAATTTCAGCTATGCCCGTGATGACAGCACCCCCCCCAACGGCAGTTTCACTGGAAGAAGACTTCACGGTGTCTGGGGAGGCGGCTGGACGGCATGCTGACGAGCGCAATTTGCGACTGGGGAGGCCTAGAGCAGCAGGAGGGCAATCTGGCAATTCCAAATTCGCCGAAAAGGCGCACAGAAAGCTGCGCGTGTAGGGAAAGAAGAGAGGAATTCTTGCAGCGGTGGCTGCCCCCGAATAAGCGTCCACGGATGGCGCTGCTTCTTCGGAGAAGTCTTGCAAGCGAGCACCCTGCAGGAGAAACTCGTTGAAGTCTTCATTTACATGAACAGAGAGCAGCGGGGAGTGCTGACTGCCGGCTAGCGGTGCAGCTGCGGAGATTCCCATGCCAGCTTGCACCGCTGCAGAAGCAGCAGAGGCTGCTTCTGCAGCAGTGCGAGCCGCTGCAACCGCCGAGGCAGCACTGCCAGAGGGGATCCACGTCAGCACTGCCTGCTGCCCAAGGAGCCGCGAAACAGGCGTCTTCAGCTGTACGCGCACTTCCCCGTCGGTCTGCAACAGCACCCGGTTCAGCTGCCGTCGCTGCTGCTGCTGCTTCTTGGCGCTGCTTGAGCCCGTCGAAACCAGCGCCACATGCACCAATCCGCTGGTGTCGTTGCTGCTGCTGTAGTGGGGATCATGTCTTCGAACTTGAACGAGCAGCAGGCCGTCAGGAAGACGCGAACGCTTGGGCTTAATGCGCAGCAGCACGTCTCCTGCGCCCTTCGTGGCTCCTGGAAGAGGCAGCCGATCCGGCTGTTGCTGCTGCAGCCGCATGTGCCGCAGCTGCATAACGGGCATCAGCAGACGCGTGTACGGGTTCAAAAAGACAGGATCGTCATTCAGAAATCCCGAAAAGGTCAGAGACACTGTGCATGGCTCTGTCACAGGCAAAATAACCTTCTTGGCCACGCCGCCACGTGGGGAAGCTGTCGCTTCCCTCGCAGGAAGAGACAGAGAGACAGTAGCAAACGCCTCGATCGAATCCTCTCGAATTTGAATGGGGATCCCCACGGGAGTAGGGTTGCCGGGAAAGCTCGGGGAACGCGCGGGGAAGATCCTGCACAAAGCACAGGGTGTGAGGCTTCAGGGAAGGCGTGCAGAGTAAGTGGTACAACCCCATCAGAAAAAAAAACAACTCTTCGTCTTCAGCCTTAAGCGAGGGCACGAGCCTTTCCTAAAGCGATGCAAGATTACACCCGATCGAAGCCTCAGATCCATACAAAAGCTCATGACGAGGCCTTTTGTAAAGTTCCCAGCTGCTAAGTGGACAGACACTTCAAAGAGGATCAGCAGCAAAGGCAGCAGCAGCAAGGGCGTACCACTCTCTGCCACTCTTTAAGATGCCAGCTCCCTTCGGAGCATTTGCTCTCGTGTTCTTGGCTCTAGAAGTCACAAGCCAAGATTGAGGCTCTATGCTGGGATCTGCCGTTTTCAGTGTCTCCGTCCACTCCTGAAAATCATGCACGACAAAATGACTGGCGGCACACAAAGTGGAGAAATATACTCCCAGCAACCCGAGCCGTACTAAATAGAGTGAGCAGCCACAGTATGAGGTGAGCAGCCGCAGTATGAGGTGAGCAGCCACAGTATGAAGTGAGCAGCCACAGTATGAGGTGAGTGAGCAGCCGCAGTATGAGGTGAGCAGCTGCAGGAGAAAGCTTCCAAGAGGAAATTTGATGAGAGTAGTACCTTGTCGAACTCTCCCAGCAGAAGCATGCAGATTTCCCCGGACTGAAACACAGACACAAACACACACAGAGAGCACGCAGACAGACATATACAGTACACTCTTGGCCTTGAACTCTAAAGCCGCACGTATCCTGCAGAACTTGAGCCTAAAGTAGCGCCCTCCCCCCCTCCCCCCCGGAAAAAAAAAATTGGCAAACACTGCAGCTGTGCCTGCAGCCTCTAGGACGTAGTAGACGCTGCGGAAGCTCTCACCGGCGTCTCTGGCGGCACTTTGAATCGCAGAAATTCGAGGCCATCCCTTTCCGCAGCACTGAAGTCGTTGTAGATCTCATTTTGATCCTTCTTCCATGCCTGATAAAGCGGCTCGACCTTCTGACCAGTACTCCGCTGCCAAGGGGCAGCAGAGCGGCAACTGCGCTGCAAAATGAGTTCATCGTTCAAGACATCTGCTGAGTGCCATGCACTCGTCAGCTCATACACTGCACACAAGCGCATGCATGCAATAGAATGGAGAGTGCACGAGCACAACTTGCACTTTCGCGAAAGCCCGCCTCCCCTCAGCCCCTTCAGACGCTTTACTACCATCTTCCCCCCACCCACCCCCTAGACCCCACGAAAAAAAACATGTTACCCTCGTGATCATCCTCGCCGAACTCCGAAGAGATGCCAGCGGGCAGGGGACGCTCTTCTTTTCGCACGAAGTCGCTGCACCTCCCTCTTTTTGCCTGCAAAGCAACACACCGCAACCCCCAAACTGCACCGTAACGCAAACACACAAGCGAAGAAATAAACAGACGGCGATGGAAGTGGTGCTCGACCCCCGCCATCTGCTGCTTCCCAGCTCCTACGCCCTCACAGCCTGGAGGCGCAGAGCCTCTCATTCGTCACAAATGACTCCCTGCCTCTCCATGCAGCGCACAAATCCCCTGGGATCCAACAACAGAAAACCCCGTGTACCCCGAGAGCGAGCAAAGTTCGACTCTCGCCATCCCCTTCGCACGGAGAGACACGAAGTGCTGTCAGTTTGAGACGCAGAAAAAGCCACACACAGCTACACGGCAGGCCAGACGACAGATCCGAGACTAACAGAAACAGCTACGAGACACAGCCGCGCTGACGGTGCTCACCACAATGCGCAAAGAATCCAAGGTCTGACATCCCACAGGCCAAATCGCAAAGTTTGCGATGCATCCTGAACCGCAGACTCCAGAAAAAGCAACCAGAATAAGCCTTCCAGAAGGCTGCTGTTGCTGCTGCTGCTGTTGCTGTTGCTCTTGCACTGCGTGTTGCGTCGCCAACATAAAACCCTGCAAAAAATAGCCAGCTGCCCCTCCCTCCTTCCTCCCCCCGCTTTCCCCCTCTCGAGCCTTTGATATACCCGGAGCCTGGTATCCCGCTGGAGCAGCGAGCAGCAAAATATCCGGCTGCACTTTTTCTGCAAGTTTGAATGCGATGCGAACGTTCCGCGCGACAAGGCCGTCGGTCAATGTGGGGCGCCTGGCGAGAGATAGCGGGAATTTGCCTGCATGCCAAGCGGGAGCGTGCAAGGAAAGAAAATATACTCAGCTAGCGATTTTTGATCAGAAGAGGCCGTCAGAGATTCTGAACCGGCAATTTTACGGGCTTTCGGAGCTGCCCCCCTTCCTCTCCCCCTCTCCGGGAGAAAAGAGAGCACCAAAAAGAAAAGCAGCCAAGGAATAGGGGGGTTTCTGTGGAAGTGACTGCTCCGTATGCGGCTGCAGCAGCCTGCAGCTCAAAGCACTCGACGAACCGTATTCGGTCGGCTTCGGGTTCTTGTCATCGTGTGTTTCCACGAGATACATCGCGCATCGAACGCCTTCCCTCTCATGAGGTATCACCTGATTCCTAGAACGCTCTGGAGCTCCCTGCGGGGTGCCCCAACCCCGCAACGAAGGCCACCAGGATGCGCTTGCTGTGAGCTGATTAAAATCCTGGAACGGTTCACTTTCGAAGTCGTAAGCATCCGTGGAGTGCGCATCCCGTGGATGGCGTGTCTGGGAACCCCTCTTACGGATCAGGCACGCACTTATCGGATTCGGATACGACTGAAAGGCGGCGGAATATGCCCAATCCTCGAGCCCCCCGTTCACAGGGTAGACGAGATCGGCGATTGGACCCTCCGGGTAATAAGGATGTGGGGGAGGCTTGAACGTCTTTTCTGCGCTATCGTCGTTCAAAAGCACGTTCAGCAAGCTGCCGCTGTGTTCTCGCTTCAGCCGCTGCAGCAGCTCCTCCCTCTGCTTGCGCTGCAAGGCTACGAAGTGCTCGGAGAGGTAGGGTGACATGTATTCAGTTGCACTGGGGCCTCCCGCCTCCTGCGCAGCAGCAGTCATCAAGAAAGAAGAAAAGAGAGACGATACTGGCTAACGCAACGAGGTACACACACACACGCACCCGTCTCCTCTTGTCCCTTGCACAGGTGAGTAAAAGGCACACCGCGAACAGCGCTACGCGCGCGGGGGAATAGTGGTAGTGAGAAAGGGGAAGGGAAAAAGGCAGAGAAGACGGGCAAAAGTCAAAACACCCGAGCAGCCTCTCGAAGAGCCTGCATTTTTAAAAGGTCTGCGCAACCCCCAGACGTCTCAAGGGCCCCCCGAAAGGTCCCAACTCCCTCGCTTGCCTGCAACCACTTGCCAAGCGCTGCAAAAGCTACATCGTCTGGCGCTCGCCTGCTCTGGAACGCGCCCCGTCCAATCTGAAATACAAAGCCAAGCAACACAGACACACACAGAAACACAGCAGGCATCCACAAAAGTCTGCCCACACCGCGAGGGCAGCCAAAAAAGGCGCATGCAAAGTCTCCCTCAACCCCACGGGCGAAGATCTTAACAACTGCGCATGCTTGCACACCGGATCTGCATGGTCGTAAGAACCCCAAGGCCTGGCAATCGCCCGCATCCCCCCATGCCAGGTGATTCCTCCAACGAAGAGGTAGCGCTCAAAAGCCCCCCCAACCAACCTGCGCAGCGCAGCAAGGACAGCTCGGCATGCAGAAACGGAGCCGCCCCTGAGTAGCAGTGCAGCCACTGTATAAATATGAATATTGCCAACGGACAACACGAGCAAAACACACACTGTGATACAACGCCAGAAACACCACATCCCTGAGGAGCAAGAGGCTACACTCCGATGATGCCCGAACACAGACCCCCCAAAATAGCCAGCCTTGCAATCCGACTGATTTCTGAGCTGGGGCCTCTAGTGTTTAGGATTTGGGTGAAGGATCTGCACAAAACAGCCTTGTAGCACCCGCATATGCAGACAGACAAATAAACACACCTGGAAGTGATGGAAGCAAAGCAGCTGGGATTGAGATATGGGAAGTCCCTGTTGGGATCGATTCCCCGTTCGCTTCGCGAGTGTCTCATGAACCCCCAGGGGTTAAAAAAAGGGAAAATCACCAGCAGGCGGTTAGTCAGCAGATAGAACACCTGCATGCACACCAGTTGAATCCAGGGTCCCTTTGCACGACTGTGGACGATCGAGCCGTTTTCTGTACCGGCCCTAGCACGTCCACTCGTTTCCCACTTGCACCCGAACGACGCCTTAAGGCCCTAAAACACTTGCTAGACTAAGGGCATGCACTCGAGCGAAGCACACTGTCGGGCATAGGGTCTAGGACGAACTTCTGCATGCACATCGAACTGAGAGGCAAGAAGCGCAGCCAAGTACACCGAAACCGTCGGTCCGACAACTTCGTCTCCATGCACCAACCCACTGCGCAAAAAAGCACACACACACACACACACAACAGGCCTGCATAGACTTCCACACCACAGGAACTGTATTGCGCTCTGCTTCGCGACTCTGATCTGCAACCCCTCGACCTCCCAGGGGGAACCCCTCAGCCTTGAACTGACACCGGAAAAACACCCTGGCGTGCCAACCCGAACCAGTACATCCTGAAGGATTTTCGCAAAGCATAGAGCCCCACGCTCCAACCTTCGAAGTGTTTCTAATCAAATCTTCACCTGTAAAAGAGGGTCGGCGTGCTTCGATTTACGGCGCTGCGGAGGCCCAGCTCGATAAAAGGCACTTGGCAGGTGGCTCGTCCACACATCAGCCTGCGAAAAACATAGCCACAAGGCTGTTCTCCCACAGGTACAGCCGAGGGAAAAGCGCGTAGAGGATTCTCCCTTCCCAACCGCTGCTGCTGCTTCTGCTGGGGGCACCAAACAGCGGCAACAACGGCAGCAGTAGCACCAAGAAGGCGCTCTACTACCCTGGGAAGCCAGAGGAGCGACGACAGAATAAAAAAAGAGAGCAGCAAAGCCGCACGGAGCTGCAGCATACATGGAGACAGCTGAATACGAGTCGCATCCACTGCAGCACGGGTAGATAGAGGAAGAAGAGCATGGCGGCAAAACCTACCCTGTGACTTCGTCCTCGAGGCCAAAGGCCTCCACTGCATCTCTGACTCGCACAAGGTGGGGGTACCGCTGCTGCAGCATGGGAAGCAATGAGCGAATTGCTCCGTATGTCAGGGGTAGCGGCTGCTTGCCTTGCAGGAGTCTATCTAACACTGCACTTGCCACTGCATGTGTTGCTTTCGAGGTCGTTCCCACGGCCCCTGAGGGAGAAGGGGATGCTCCTGATGCAGCATCTCCAGAGGTAGCCACGACTCGGCCATTTGATGATGCTGAAGCTGCCTTAGGTTGTGCTTTCGGGATAGGAGCAACCGCAGCTCGGGGGGCCCCTTCTTCCGCCTCATGAACAGCCTGCGCTGCAGCCGACTTTTCTGCCGCTTCCGAGGCAGCAGCGGCACTTGGCGCCGGCTGCGCATCTGACGGCGGAATCAAAAGCGTCGATGGGGCCGCGCCAGTCGGCGGCAGGAGGAGCAGCAGAGGCAGCAGCAGCTGCAGCGGGAAGGGGTGCGCAACCATGCCTACGGGAGGTGACCTGCCCGCAGCACCGCATGTGGAAGTCCTCTCCGCCGCTCTTCTTTGTTGGAACACCAAAAGGCTGCAAACGAAGGGTTCATTAAGGCAGATTGGCACCGGGGTCTGCTGCGGGCACCACCATTGCTGCTCCTCCAGACTGCGGGGGGGAAGGGCCCACAGCGACGGTCAGGCAAAAAGATCGCCGGAACCAATGGAAAGCTGACAACAATGCAACAATGGAATAATTCTCTCAAAAAGCTGCAGAGAATGCGGCTATTCATGCACCTGGGAGAGTGCCCTTGAGCAGGAAACAACGCAACGCCACGAGCCCTGCTGCTGCTATTGACCTGTTTAGGGGTATATAGAGCGGCTCAGTTTCTGGAGGTGAAAGTTTAGCGCTTCCTGATTAATGATCGCCGCATTCTGGAGTATGTGTAGAATTTCAATTCGAAATACTGGCAGGCCTCTGCGAATACCGGTGGCGATGGCTTCCTGGTAGCAACCGCTGCGTCAAAGGCAGCAGCGACTTGCATTAAACTTTTCATTGAATCCTGAGGAAAAAGTATCGCAATTACTGCGAAGGATGCTCTGTATGACAACAGCACTTCGCTCTCACTTGCACATTGCTTCCGAACACTCTTCCCACACCTTGCACTACACCAAGCTTCTCCTATGAAGCTCGTTTGAGGCACACACATATCTCAGCAACTCCTAAGCTCCCACACCAACCAATCACATCCTTCTTACCTCAAAGCTCTTTAGTCCTGCTTCCTTCCTTCCCACACCTTGCGCTACACTGAGCTTCTGCTACAAAGCTCGTTCGCGACAAACACACATCTCAACAACTCCTAAACTCCCACACCGACTAACCACATTCGTCTTCCCGAAAAGCTCTCTAGTCCTGCTTCCTTCCTTCCCACACCTTGCGCTATACTGAGCTTCTGCTATGAAGCTCGTTCGCGACACACACTCATCTCAACAACTCCTAAACTGCCACACCAACTAACCACATCCTTCTTTCCTCACACTTCTGCATTTTCCTTCCCACACCTTGCGCTACACTGAGCTTCTGCTATGAAGCTCATTCTAGACACATGTCTCAACAAGTCCTAAACTCCAACAGCAACTAGCCGCATCCTTCTGTCCTCACACTTCTGCATTTTCCTTCCCACACCTTGCGCTACACTGAGCTTCTGCCATGAAGCTCGTTCGAAACACACACATGTCTCAACAAGTCCTAAAGTGCCACACCAACTAGGCACATCCTTCTTTCTCAAAGTTCTCTAGTCCTGCCTCCTTCCTTCCCACACCTTGCGCTACACTGAGCTTCTGCTATGATGCTCGTTCGAGACACGCATATATCTCAACAACTCCTAAACTGCCACAGCAACTAACCACAGCCTTCTTTCCTCATACTTCTGCATTTTCCTTCCCACAGCTTCCGCTACACCAAGCTTCTACTATGATGCTCGTAGCGACACACATACCTCAACAGCTGCTCTTAATATGCAGATCGGAGTAACCGCCTTATAAATCTGGAGTAGGTATTCATCTAGGGCCAAAGTTCATAATGCTCCATATATCGGTGTGTTGGTAGATCCCTGTGCTTAAGGTCTGTCATTCCCTCAGATCGTGCTATGAGTGGCTCTTGGTATAACCCATGTTGGGTCGTGTGTGACGGCCCTCACACTTTTCTGATTTGCATTAGATGATCGACGGACCCATACACATTTGGCGAATAATGTCTTTGCAACAGCTGTGGTGGTTACCTGCGCTTCATATGCCCGCTACATTCTTTCCCCACACATGCCTACATGCATATGATTTCCCAAAGACCAGCACAGCCATCTACAGCGGTAGGGATGAAGTCGAGAGGATAGGCGCTTTGTATCTGAAAGCACTTGCAAGAAGCAAGATATGGAAACAGCCTGATCAAGTAGGCAATGGTTTCCTAAGTCACTGTTCTCAGATACACACTCTCCTGCTCCTTTCCTGTTCGTCAAGATAACCGTGAGCAACTAGGCAAAAGAGCTTTTGGCACTTTCATTGCTCCCAAGCACTGTATAGGGTTGAGATATACATAACACGCTTTCCACTACTAGTCTATGTGAGTAGGATTGAGCGGAAATGGCTTAAAAATTTGTTCGCTCTTACTTCTTATGTATTGCATGATAGCGTCAGCTCAATATACCGAGACCCATTTTGTCTCGTGGCGCATTAGATGCTATGTACAACTAGCTGTGAATGCATGGAGTGCCTAGAGGGTGCAGCTACGCACGGCAGAGCTGCCTTCCTATTCTCATGTGGAAACTCTGAGTAAAGTGGACAGGAAAGAGAGTTCTCATAGAAAACACTCCATAAGCGTGTATGAAGTTCGCGGTAAGTCGAGCTCAGTGTCTCCCTACGGAGGCTATAGATGGACTGTACAACTTTGCGAGGTTCACTACCAGATCTACTTTACAACACCTTGAATAGACGAACACAGGGCCCTTTCTAACAAACATCAAATAGCATAACGGGTGGAGTATACAGTGGCTACGTATACCTCTGATTGATATACGTGAATAGTGCGAAGAGCGAATATAGAACACCAATCCGCATCCCACCTGGTTTGGCGTGACTTGGCTACCATTGTCAAAAAGCATTGAGTTCCGACCCTTGGGATACAAGGGAAGTACAAACGGGGAATGAACAGGTCGTAGACTTGCTCAGCCTGGATCGCACATATTATTTAGCCACTGAAGTACCACGTTTCCACACCCATCTGACAAGGAAGATGCCGGAAAATCACAGAACGTGCTAGCGTATTGAATTGCTTAGCCGCAGTGTGTGCTCTCTGAAACGATCAAAACTTCTAACTACTGCTGGCTCAAAAACTCTCACGATTTGTTTAAAAGAAACAACTAGAAAGCAGGTAGCAACAAACTGCAACAACCAAAACAGCTTGCTGTCACTCCGCTGGTCCTCGACCTGTCACGCCGGTCTGGCTCCAACTGTGCACTGACCTCCTCCCGCTCATGCAGCTCTCTCTTCCTCAAATGTTTTTATCTAACACCGCCACATGTTATTCTGCAAAATATATAGTTTTACGTGGCACAGCAAGGACAACATTGACTTCTCTTATCGTTTTGTTTTGCACGAAGATGAGGACTCGTTGCGGACTGAAGTCAACGTTCCTCGCGGTTGCAGCTCTCCTTTGTGCAGAAGCGCCGTCCTGCCTTGCTGTGCGCCTCGGATTGGCGCCGACCCACCACGAAAGTCAGTCCCTTGTGGCTCCTTTTGGCTCTGATGCGGAAGGCGAAGCAGAGATTTCTGGGCATGAGGATGAGGTCGAGATGGATATTGGAGAGCAAGCGGATAGCAGTGCTTTTTTCGGGGATGGTGAAAGTTTTGTTGAGGCTCAAGTAGGGGTGGAGAAGGGACCTATCCCTGCAAAGGCACGAAAAGTTCTGGGTATTGATGAGAATGGCAATGACTCAGGTACTGGAGGAAGCGGTGGCAAGGGCAAGACAGGCCGTGCCAACAACAAGAAAGGCGGTGGCAAGGGAGGCAATGGAGGCGGAGACCATCTAACTCCGGAACAGAAAAAGAGGCTGCAAATGTTAAAGGGACTGACGGACTAAAACAATAGAAGACGTAGCAGCAAGCAGAATGAGCGCTAAAGGCTACGGAATCACTATTAGCCAAGAGCAGCCTGGTCCTTAAGTACGCTTGGAGTGAGGCCAGATTTGATGCCTTGACTGGTTTTGGGCAACAGAAATTCCAGTGTGCGCCTGTATATTTGTTCATGCATTGCTCAATATTCTGCGAGATTGTGTTTTACTTTTGTGCATAAAGATTTGTGGAGTCCCAAGAAGTGGCTGATTATCCACCTGAAACACTTTTAGAACACCGAAGAGCAGTTTCGAGCATCGGAACGCAAACTCGTTCGTTCTGTTCAAGCTACAAAGGAGAGTCTACATGCCTTGGTGAAGCAGAGCCATCTGAAGTAGCCAAGTGGCTCTTGTTTTGAGGTACTGCAACAGAGTTGCTCGGTGGTGTAAGCCCTACGCTGCACCTTTGTCGCATGGACAGTGATGAGGGTTGCATCTTCTGCTTTTTTCGGGCAGAGAATTGCCGAGGCAAAGGATCTGCTACTTGAGACACCCTGCCACGCCTTCAGGGACTGCTCCAGCTTCGTCAGAGCCAATAAACAACTCGTCGAAAGGCGCATCGGGGGTCACTGACGTCGATGCGCTTGCCTTGCTGGATTCGCCGGGGTCGATCGATTTCGCGCATTCTGCTTATTCGGAAGTTCAGTTGAGATACATTGCTTGGGAAAAGCTTGTAATGAGCTCTTTGGTAAAAATAAAAGCCTTCCGGGGGTCACGATATATTGTTTAGCTGGTCTGTGAGACGTGAGTGAACCCGCAGTATTTGGGCATTTGCCCAACTTCGAGCAACCATCAGTTTTGTCTAAAACTTTTATTGATATCTCTTGCTTAAATTCCTTGCTCGTGACCATCGTGCGATTTGAAACGAGTACAGCGATTTTCGAGTGGCACATCAAGAGTACCTGGCGTGCTGCACAGCAATTTTACTCGTGTATGCCAGAACAACGGATTTGTGTAGACATCGATTCACCGCATATCAAATCGCTCAGATTCCGCGCCGTTGTGGCCATGGGTTTCGCGTGCAGGGTGTGATGTGATAGGCTTTCCCTCTATTGCTCACCATTAATTATTTTAAAAAAAACCTTTTGTGCAGAGTGGATAAGGGGCTCTACAGGACTGTACAGAATATGTTCTGCTATGTTTGTCGAGCTCGTAAAATCAGTGAAACTGCCTTATATGTAAGCACCCTGCATTGTACCATGCAACGGACATCTACGAGACTCGCGAAAGCTGAGCTAGGCTAGCTGCCTGCACAAGCAGTGACAATACAACTACTATCAGCAAGCGCCAAGGCATGAAAATCAGTTTGGGTGTCGTAAGCCTTCAATCCCAGAGAAGCAGAAGCCTTCAGCTTTGCTCAGGGGCTTTACGATGTCGATGGGGAGTCAGAAGAGCGGCTGCTTCTTAAACTATTGCCGAAATATCGCAGCATACCTTTAAGGCAAGATATTTTTGCTGATAACTGGAGGGGGCTCTCTTAAGGACGGCAAAGGGAGGTACCCTTCGGCGGGAAGTTGCTACTATTCAAGTGCTTGCAGGACTATTGTCACCTCCAATTACATCCTCCTGCTAGTTTTCAAGCCCACATGTAAGCTGTGGCACAAGTCATTTCGCACGCCGCAGAGCAGCTCATGTCCTACGGTTGGTGCTGTGCTCACCTTGGGACGCACAATACACTCTTGGCACAAACTGCACATTGCAAAGGTGGCCAGCTGCAGCGAGTTAGTTCATTATCCGACTATGAGGTGGAAAGGTATGCGCTTGTTGCATTTGATTGAGCAAATAAATCTGTGGCGGTCACTTTGTCTACGGCATTTCATGCCACGCAAAGATCCAGGGCCAGCAGAGACTATTCCGATAACGGAAGGTGGCTAATTCATTTATCTCAATCGTGGCGCATTTGCACGCATCATACTCATACTCACACGTGGTAGAAGCTTACCATTCCCATTCAACGCTCATATTGGTTTTTCCTAAAGAAGCTGTAGCATGTTAAGCTATCGCTTCACCAGCACTGCGGCAAATTGCATGTGCTCTAAATAGGCTCTCGACTAAGAGGGGCTGAACAGTAAAATTTTACGAAACCTTAAGAGAGATATGTCTCATGTTATCTCGAAAGTGTTCCTCGTTTCGTTCAACCACAACACGGGCCGCCAGTTTTGGCGGAGGTGGGGGATGACAGTTGCTGGAAGCGGCACACTCTGGGATCTCCACTAATTTTCACAGAGGTGCACGGAGCAGCATCACGCACAGCCACTATCGAGCTAACCATGCTGTGCAATAGAAGTAAAACGAAATAAACCAAACATATAAAGTCAATATTACGAGTTAAGGCTTGTGACTGAATAAAACTGGGGGAGCAGGTACTACCTTAGAGTGCCAAAACCCAATACGCATAAACATCCACTTTTACAACGACCCACACTTTCGTCCGCCAAACCGAGCCGGTATGCTAACGAACCTACAAACAAAATATGTACGGATACTTGCAGAGCAAATTCGAGTATTGATCACACGTTAAGAGTGCTTACGGCAAGGCGTCAGGCAATGTGTGCAAATAAAAAATAATTATGGTACTACATGTCTAGAAGTAAACAGGTTACCGCTAAAAACGCGATATAGCGAGCGCTGCGCCTAGCAACGAGAGAAGAAGAAGAATACAAATTACTCCATAGGCGAAATCACCCTCACCTCTACTGAGGGCATACACAGAATATCTCATATTCTACTGCGTGCTCTCATTCTGTGCGTTGCAGACCCGTTGATGCCCAAGAGTCCATTTCCCCAAGCTCTCCTTGTGGCTGTGGTGCAGTCACACACTCGACCTGCATGGGCATTACGGTCCACAGATAATAAAGACTGTCGTTATGCAGCCCATGGTGATAGTTATTCTCTGCAATCATTCTTTGCCGAGTATATAGTCGACGAAAAAACGTCTTCTGGTCCTAGCCACCGTTTGCAAGCGCCGTGGTTTGACCAACATGCTGCAAAACAGTAAATTATTCACAACTTTGTCGACTTGAGCTGCATACAATGCACACAGCGGTGATTTATTTGCATTTACCCCCTGTACAGAGCTGCAGAAGTGGCCGCTGTGGGCCAGTGGCGAAGTGGGTTGGAGTGATGGACCACAGTAATTGAGAGAACTACGTATGAGCATTCAATAACAAAGTTTCTGGTATGATTTATTTATTGTCGTCTATTGCAACGAGTATTTGTATTGTGACTACAAAGACAAGAAGATTTGCACGTCGCAATGAAATAGGCCTATAAAGCTGTAAACGTCCATAAATAGAGGTGTATGGCATCACGAAGACCAATAAATGAGGGTCAGAATTCCGAGACCTTTTGCGGGAACTGAGCTTTTGCAAGCAGTTCGGCCTTGTTATGCATCATCTTGCCTGTGAGGCTTTGTAGTCCCGAAAATCTCCTTTGTTTTTACGCTGTTAAAATGCTAGCAACGCACGTGCTAGAGACACTTGATTTTTCATATCTGCTCGGGGGATAAGCAACCACAGAAAAATGAAGTCAGGACCGCTCTGTAGATCACAGTTTGCCCATATGAATGGAGCTGCGGTGTACCACTCCATCTAAGGTCACCGTAGGAGCACACTTTACTAGAGACTTGATACAAAGCTCACACAGGTTATTAAGCAGATCTCAAAAGAACTCCGCCCTTCTCCTTCCGGCGACTGTTTCAGTTTCCAACGAGAGAAGGACAGAAAGGCTGAAGAGCTGCACACAGTTTTTGTTTGTTGTGCAGCTGTACCCTCAAAGCACTCAAAGCATTCACAGCTAGTTGCATGGAGCATCTGAGGCACACGCACACATTATTGCGCCTTTCTCTATCGACTGATAGCACACTGCAGGAAACCTAACTAAGATATACGACCAGACAAACCAAATGGTCATTTCCGAACTTTGAGGCAAGCAGAGCTGGTGCAGCAGCAAATTTTCAAGTGCAATTTACCCCGTAATATCTTAGTCCCGACTTGAAAACACACGCTCAAGTGTTCCTTACTCGAATGTAGAGACCAGCTGCATGTCGGACAGCAGGAGTGTTCCCCCCCTATCGCCACTTTTAAGTCAGGCAGAAGCGCAAAAACTGTGCGCATGATAGCATAAACAGGCGACCAAACCAGCACGCCTGCGGCAGTGCCTTGGCTCGCTACCGGCTAAGCGTTGACATGTGAGAGCATCTGGCACGAGAAAAAACAAAGTAACATGCGTACACAGAATCAAAACAAACCATTGTTCAGCAATGCTTCCGCCTCCCATAAATCATTGCCTGCCTGCCATTACTGCGGGATCATGCAGCATAGTTTATTTGGAAGCCCAAGAAATCATGCAAAAGGAAGACTTGTGGGGCAGCATACCTGAGAGTGAATACGAATCGATCTGAGTGTAGTTTCCGCCTTTATAAACCTAAGCCGAATCTTTTTAGGCAATACTTATTGATGAAGGTAGACAATCAGGCAGACCGTGGACTGACGAAGGAAATGATCAAGAACTAGTGGGAGTCCGTTAATGAATACTACCGTTGTCAACAAAGCAGAGTTTTGCATTCCATCGCAGGCAGCCAAGCCTGACCTCCGATAATCACTAAAGCTGGCATTCCCAACAACAGTTCACCAGCAAGCACCATCATTTACACACCTCTGACCCCTCCACCTCCGCAAGGGTCAAGTCCCTGTGCGCCAAAGTCCTTGAATAAGTTCATAAGGCTTGAGACGTTTCGAGGAGGCCAATACTATCAGTCCTGTGGTATCCATCAGTTGTGAGAGAATAGGGAAAAAGAGAATTGATTTGTGGGAGGATGGATGCTAATCCTAGCCATCTGGCCGTAAATTTGTTCGTCTGGTCAACTTCTAAGCCACTTTGAAAGCTGGTGGATCCTGCAGGAGTAGATTTACACGCTCAAAGCGCATGGCTGGCCTCTGCCCATCATTATTCCGTATTTGCCTCTTTGAACCTTGAGCGTACATTTGCCTACACTAGCCAGCTCTCCTCTGAATCCCTCCGCTGCTAGCCGTCGATGTGGATGCTGACTCTGGAGCACAGCCGCGGATCGGAGAGGGGTTCCTCAGTGTAGACCAGGAATGCGACAGAGCAACAGGTACACGGCTCTATGATTGTATGGAAAATCCACTTAAGACAAGAAAGAAAATCCAGCCAATCAGTACGATTTGTGCAGCTACTGGGTTGAGGCTTCTGCGGAAGAACGCTGTATATATGCTGTGTCTGTCTGCTTGCCTCAGGGTGGATCGCAATGGTCACATTACGGTCAGTGACAAGGCAGGTAATAAAGGTACACCAGAAAGCGGTAACGAAATTTGAATACTAATCCGTAATGACACACAAGGAAACTCGTGAAGCTCCTAGATATTAGTTAAAGGTAATTGAGAGATCTCCTGTGCCATCACAGAGCTGGTACAAGCATGAACTGATCAAACTGGCTGTCTGTCAACACTGAGGTAGTTGCTATACTGACAATTGGCTTCCAACCCGCAATCCAATAAGGTTTAAAGCCGGAACATGCTAAAATTCACGCGAATCGGAACGCTGTGCAAAAGATCAGGCTTAGGATACTGCGCTGCTTCAGCTTGTGAGAACTAAGCCATGACAGTACTCATCTACTACGAAACGCTCATTAGTGCCAAGGAGATCAAGGCCACATGCTTCGAAAAGAAATGACCTTGCTTTGCGAACTCGGGATGTACAATTGCGGGAGCCATGGTTTTGCTTTTAGTCAGAGCAGGTCACCCTCGATGTGATAGTCTTTCACTGTTTTGTCACGAATCAGGTCTTCCCACCAGTTGTAAAGCTACTGTGTTCACATCAGCTTTCTTGTCAGCCTGTCCCGCTCCGCCAGGCATTTTACTTCCGTCAATATCAGTAGACAGAGTAAACTTCTAGCCTGATACGAACGAAAATCAAGTTAATCAACTACCGCAGAACTCCTTGAATATCAGACAATTTCCTTACGGCAACATGGCGCTTCATTACATCTACAGCCAGTGAATGAAAGTGGAACAGCTGCATCGAACCACCGGATGCTGCCACCTGCAATGAGCCATGTAAGGTCTCCGTAGGGAGAGAATCAGCTCCAGACTTGATGAAAAATTGTCCATTTTCTCAGAACCTCTCGTTTCTCCTCCGACGAAAGCGCCTTTCAGAGTTCCTGACATAGGGTAAGCAGCTACTTGCGCGTAGCTGCACCCTCTGAACAGTCAAATCATTTACAGCTAGTTGCTAGTTCCAAAATCGCATCTATGACGCGCTCACGCAGCGTTTGGTCGTCCTGTATTTAACATAGTTTATTCTGCAATATATAAAGTATACGAACCTGCAAACTAAATGGTCAATACTTTTGTAGTCCATATTTCATACATCTGGGTCAATAAAAGGTGTTTAACTTCAGCCTATCCTGCTGCAGCCTACAACCACGGCCTCTGCTGAGGGTACTATTTAGCCGTAGATCCTTTTTATTATCTCAAGAATCAGAAACACTGCCTACTATTGGTGATTAGACAAAAATATCAGGATGAGCGAAGCAATGATGCTGGATATTGCGACAGGCGTAAAACCCGGTTTGAGTTATTCGGTTTAGATAAGCACAAGAGTGAGACACTACTGCAAATACTGTAATTTACAAGATTGAGCATAGGCATCGGCATATTCAATAAAATCATGAACACCCGAGGTCAGTTGGTACATCTTATTGCTAGTGTGCATATATGCCAATGCAATGATTGTGGGTGTGCATATGCTTACATGCGGGAAAAGGTAGGCCCTTAGCCCATGAAAAAGCATAGACACGTGGCGGCGCGGTCATGCTGCTTGTGAGGCCCGAGGAAATTGCTTAAATTTGCTCTCACTGGTTTCCACATTACACAAATAATCTTCGCATGAGCCTCTACGATAAGAACAGCGTATTACACCTCTAAAGAGGCCCGGAATCGGGCATCCAAGAATGCGGAAACAGATAAATTTATTATTACAATTTTAGCCAAATCTGAACCCATGCAAGAGTAGATTGTAAAGCACACACCATCTCCTGATACCCAGCGGATCCTGCAAGGCACGCAACGTATGCCCTGCTGGCAATGCGTTGATAAAGCGTATAACCACATCTCTTGTGTATACAAGAACCTACCGAGAGGATTTACTGCCGGAGGGAGACACCGTAACTTTTAAAGTAGGTATCAAAAATCATGGCCATTCCCAGTAAAAAATGACGGAAGGGCGTTTAGATCTTCTAAACCATTCTAGTCGTGGTGGTTGCAAGCCAACGAATTCCCTCTAATTCGGTTAAAGCGTCTCTTTCAACCTTGGGCTTAGTGTTTACACAAAGGTTTGTTGTACTGTGAAGGCAAGCAGCCGACAAACCCTGTGACACTCATTTCCTTAGCTTTTCGAGTCTTGTAGAAGTGAGCAAGCTGCTCTGGTGGGAAAGTAATTTGTGCTTCTGTAGAAATACAATCCTCTGTACCACGGCTTTTCCATGACTACTTCCTTCATGTAAATACTTTCACGATGCCCTGAGAGTACTTGTCTAATAATTTGTTCAGTACTTTTGGAGGATTCTGCGTGGATATGACCATCGCGTTAGCAATGACTGTCAGGTGCAAGGTGGCTTCAGCCAGCAGACAGCGAACTGTGCAAGGTGGGTTATGTGCGTGAGCCTAATAGGTTTATGCAAAGATGCCTGGGCGCTTTTGTGTACAGCATGATGTATACTGATTAAACGTGGGCCGTGTAGCCAATAAAGTATCTGGCTCCCTGTGGGCTAAACGACTAAAAGGATATGCGGGATCACACGAAACTGCTGCACGGTCGTTATAGAATGCCTTAAAAAGATATTGAAACCCACACTGCTACTCCGAAGCCTTTAGTGTAGGAGGCGAAAAGTGAGCGACCTCCCTAGCTAAGTCAATTATTCAAGCCAGTTGGAGGCGTCGAAAGACGAACTTTAGAGCACAAAAGCTCGAAATGTATTTTCTTACTTAGTTTTACAAGAAGACGAGGAAAACGAGAATAAACAGTATTTTGATCCAAGCAGGGAATCAAAGGGAGCTTATCCGTTATTTTCCTCATGTCACGATGAAGCCACGGCACACACAGTGGGACTGTACCTCTGTACGGCACCCTAAACATAAGCTCAAGTCTCGTTTCGGCATGGGCAACACGATACATTGCATTTAGATACACGCGCGAGCAGATGAGGATACAAGTCTCTAGCTCGGTCCCTTCCCCACCCAAAATCCAGATGACCAAGACCGCTGACGACGTACAAGTGCAGCCGTTCTTTTGGAATGCAGCTCTCGAGGTATGCCGCGCTGGAGCCTGCAAGCGCAATCAGTCGATATTTGGGGGAACGTTGCGATTCCCCTTCTTTGAAAAGGCCCAATGGATGGAGTGCAACTAGTACAGACGGCAGGGCAGTAAACAACGGAATATGCTAGCTTCAATGCCACAGATGCCCCTTAGGATCTCAACTGCGAGATGCACTCACCTGCAGAAACTAGGTTGTCCTGTGAGCCTAAGAACGCATACACTTCGCTGCTGATCCTTTCCAAGGGATACCGACCATGAGGTTCTGTCAAATCTGGCAGCGATGGCTGCGTAGCCTCTAAAAACGTGGGTTGGCGGAACCCCTGGCGATCTGACTGAGCCGTTTGGTCATTCAGAAAAGCACTTTTCTGCCCCAAAGCCCTTGCTTCGTATTGTACAGGCAAGGAAGTGACACTTGAGCTATTCCGTGGAGAGACAAGTGTTGACAGAGGCTTGGGCCTCGTCAGCTGCTGCAGCCAATGTTCGAAATTCCGCCTAGACGTGCCCCCTAGGGAAACAATCACGACACAAAAGTTAAGAGCAGATGCAACGCTACAAAACCTACAAAAACTTCGGCTAATTCTGGTGTTTCGTGCAACTCTCGGTTGCTGCGTCGACAGCCCACCCCCACGCCACCACCAAAGCAATTTTGAAATTTTATTAGTTTCGGCCATACAGCTCTCGAACCAACATAAGGCATACCGGCGCAAAGTTTATGAAGAAAATCCTGTGGCTTACCTGAGGGAGTACACGTGAAATTGAGAACGAGTTGCTTGTGCTGTAGGGGGGTGCTGTAAAATCGCATGCTGCCGGGCATTCCACATCCCACGACAGCGTTTCCCACGGCAGCCAAGAATTTTTCCGGCACAACGTGCACAACGAAGCGCAAGATCTTGAGAAGAAGCGTGGGGTGGCGTGAGCCAAGACGTAACAACACTAAAGCGACATACGGCAGCTGATGCAGCGGCTGCAAGATCAACGGTGGCGAGAACAACACCAGCCGACAAGCCAGCAAAGACAGCGATGGACACGTTGAGAGGGCAGCTAGCAGCTGAGCAGCCCCCTGGGACTGGCCTATGGCCACTATACCGCATCCAAACGCCCTACATTCTGCATCCTCGTTGTTGCAGGTTGTGAAGGCAGCAGGAGCTGCCAGCATAGCAGCCCTTCGCCGATGGAGTGTCGGCGAGTTGATCGCTATGTACTGCATCTGAGCGGCGCAGTCATACATGGCCATCTCATGAAAAGACCAGGAGCCTTCAGCAAGGTCCTTTGAAAATTTCAAGGGAGGTGTGGCGCTGCATCGGCCCCTATAGATCCTCTGGACTTTGTTCCTTCGGCTGCCGCTTTTGCAGCTGCTGGTGGCGAAGCTGCCTTCACCACGCGGCCTGCTGCAGCACGTGCATGCAGTGTCTTCGTCGCATTTCCTGTCAGTAGGGGCCTTCTCTTCTAATTGCGGGATATCGACGGCACTCGGCAAAGCCACACGTCTTTCCGGCGGCGTCTGAGGCCGTTCTCTGATGAAGTTGCAGCTGCTTGGCGGTCTGCTGCATGCGCTGCTCGACAAAAAAGCAGCCTTGGACACGGCAGTGCCTTCAGCTTCTGACGCTTTGAGCCCGTTGCAGCTGTGTAGAGTAGACGAAGAGCATTCATCGGATGAAGACGTGGCAGCTCCTTCCATGTTTGCGTCGACTGCTTGCTCCGGTGCTCTGCATGTCGGACTTGAGCCGCCCTTGGCACTGTTAGGAGTGGCCTCTTTTCCGGATGTCAAATCAGGAGCGCCATGAGGAGGTTCGTCCCCCCGCGTGTCGTGCTGCTGCGGCTGCTCGGCAGCTTCACGTACTGCAGCATTCCATTGTTTTCTCCGGCTCCAGTGTAGCCAGAACAGCAGCTCTGAGGCTTCCCTGCATGCGCGCCTCAGAATCTGCTGTTGGGCTTCCTGAGGCTTCCCTTGAAGTCGTGGCACCGACGAGAGTCCACTGCAACGACAGCAGAAGAGAGAACAGCACTCCTCCTCGCTAGACGCATGCGGCAGCTCCTGATTTCCCGGCTGGTGCTGCGGCGTGTGCTGAGTCTTGCTGCTGGAGGGTTGACGTAGATGGTGCCTGTTGTTTTGGACCTTTCGCTTTTCTTCAGCGATGAATGCATGCAACGTAGACAGCGAGAAGCCGCCTTGCGCCTCCCACCGACCTTGCTCCGAAGCGTCTTGCTGCATATTTGGGTGCAATCGGGTGAAACCACCTGCGTGCTGCTGCTGCGCATGAAGTCGCTTGTGGGGAGGTGGGGCCACTTTCCGGGTGTACTCGTTGCCTCGGCTATTTGCGAGCCACACCTCACCCCCTCTCGTGGCTACAAGGAACGGCAGAGACAGGTCGCCCCCACTTATCCAGTTGAGCGATGACTCTAACAGACCGTGAACGAAAAAAAACACCTGCCCCCTGCAATCGGTGTCGATGCAGTTGCTTTCAGCACCACTGCTGCTGCATTCGTCCAACGGGACTGCATCGGCTTCTGCAAACAGAACCGCTGACGTATCTACTTGCGCAGTAGATGAACTGGCAATGGCTGCTGTTTCACCCGTGAACTCCGAATGGTTTGCATCCTCCTCACAAGCACAGTCCCTACAGCAGCAGCAGCGCGTCACTTTACGGAGTCGGTAAAAATGTATCTCATGACCGTCGGCTGTACGTACACTGCATCTCTCTGCACGCAGCCGTCCTGCACTGAGAACGTGCGTGTACCTTTCCGTCAGGTCCGGACAGAAACGACGTAGCAGCTGCTGGCGCTGGAGTCGGATCACGAACAGCAACACCGCATGCAGAGTCTTGCATACCAGCTTGTTGCAGCCTTTCAGCAACGCGGATCCTTCGAACCACTTAACAAACCATCCGATGAACCTGCTTAAGTACAGCCTCGTAGATTGAGCACCACAAAATCCCCGCGAGAGCTTCGTTGCCACATGATCATCGGCTACCCCTTGTGCTTCTACGAGCCCCACATCCTGTCCAACGCCAGGAACTGCGCAGGAGGAACACGAGTCGTTGAGGAGACAGCAAACGCCTTGAGACATTTGAAACTCACGAAGAGATTTATATGAACAGTGCGCAGCATGTCCTGGCACTGAAAAACACCTAGAAGGAAGCGGGTGCCTTGAAGAAGCGGTTGCACCGTCAGAGCCGGTTGATGATATATCCGGATCGGAGGGGGCATAGGCACTTGCGTCAGAGGGCAAGGAAGTATCACTGTTGTTTGCATATTCTTCACTGCGGGCTCTTGTAGATAACATGCCGTCGTGCTGAGAGTCGCCCCTGCAGGCTTGCGGCCTTTGTGCCTGCTGAACGGCTGAACTGACGCACCTGCTGACAGCTGCATTGGAATGAGCTGCCTCGTCAATTGGAGATGATGGAAGGAATGCACATTCTTGGGCACTGCGGGCCGCATGCCTGCGCCTTGAGAAGAGCATGACAGCGTATACCTATGCAGATTGCTGTACGGAAGCTACGACTGTCGGTTCTTCGAGATTTCTACCAATACTTAGTGAGCGCATCGAGAAGTGCAAGTCAATGGAGCTATTAGCTGCAGCATAGTGTGGTGCTGCAAAAAGTCACTTGAAGTAGAACTGTTGCTACACCTGGAAATCACCGGCCGCTGCACTACGTGAGTAGGGCATCCACTTCGGCTTCCAGGAAATGCATGATGAGTCAATGCATATGCTTAGCCCTGAATTATGCCAGACGATGGCATCTAAACTCGGATCTCCACCGTCAAATGCTTACGCGCGAGTGCAGATCGGTCCTAAACCGGTGCTGGTCGCACAGCGATATTCTCACACAAGTACAAGATATTGTTTATTTACTTTCCTTGAAATACTAGATGCTCGGACTTGGAGTACAGCGGCAGCTGAATAAAAGAGTACTTTCAATTTCTTCGTGGATACGACCACGATTGCTGGAAACATTGAATACAGAAGAGCAAGTCCCACGCTGGGGAAGGAAGAGACTCTGCAACTTTGGCTGGATGCAAGGCGACGGACAGAAACGTCAGATTTCAATGGTCTTTCTCTGAAGGAAGCTTGTTCCGGCTAGACACCAGTATCATTGAGGAGGGCAGTGACGGCTGCCACCGCCGCTGCTGCCGCTTTCTCCTTGCGGTTGCTGGGCCGCGTCGATTCTGCAGAGCGGTCTACAACGCCCACATATCGTCTTTTTGTTGGCACCACTGCTTTAAAAAAATAAAGGTTGATGCATATTTGAGACAGGCATACTTTCTATAGGCGGGTATCACTCCATGTGCTAGTCCATTCTGCATTCTCTTGTGCCGGAAGACGAGATCATACAGTACTACAGGGCATGCGAGCAGCTCGACAGTAATGCTGGATATTTTGGTCTACATATTATAGCGCTCATGTGCACGCTCTGTAGGTCAATCGCAGTGTCTGTCTTTCGGCTTTGCAGCAAGGACAGGCTCAGCGCTACTCCAACAAGTGTTTCTGTGCAGTTGAGCTCCATCCAAAGTCTCCTCAGGGCGAGAAAAATCGACAGACGTGCAGTTAAACACTTTTTACTGCACTAGAACGATTCACCTTAGAGTTATTCAGGGACTGGAACTTTGCTTGTGTGTGCGCATACCTTTTATATTGCACAATACGGTTAGCTCGTTACAAGAAGGCGAAATGTTGTGTACATCCGTACTAGATGCTATGTGCAACTAGCTTTGAGTGTCCAAATGCTCAGTGGGCGCAGCATCATAAACCCTAGCTATCCCTCTCTACTCTTTTGGGGGGGCTGTGAGGAGCAATTGGAGGAAAACCTGGGGGTCCTTTAGGGAAGCACTCAATAATCTATCAAATTTTGCGTTGGGTCTGCAATTAAGCGCCTTCTTGGAAAGATCTAACTTTGAGCGTTCCTTTTGGGAGGACCACATGGTTTAATGTATCTGTTTCTGCTCGCTTATTGGCTGTGGATGTAGCGGTATGTCGGTTTTCGCTATACCTGCTGTTCCGTTTTGTCCTAGGTTTTTTTGGATATTCCACAATTTAAGATTCGTCGACGACAGGCCGAAACAGACCTTCTGGAAACGGAGATTGAAGGCGGCATAATGTCTGCTGGGGTGGCGGGGGCCAGCTTGTCAGCTGATGTGCAAGCAGTAGCATTACGACTCGTGCAAAGACAAGACCTACCAGCCAATAAATGAGGTCACACAAACCCAGAACGTACAATCTCTGTTGGGGTGGCATGTACCCCGAGGTTTGTCTGCTGGGTACAGATGTACCTCGCCTTGTACCCCGTAGCTGGAGTTGCCAACGAGTGCTTGCTGAAGCAAATGTATTATAAGGAGAAACATTTTAATGTTGGCGTTATTAAGCGAGGGGTTGTTGTGTCTAACAGGGATTTATACAGTTCAAACCTTCATATCTGTGTTACCAGCCTACGCTCAAACCCACTCACCAGCAAGCTTTAACAGATTTGAGAAAGCATAAGACAATCTACCAGTGGACCGGTATGATAAGCATTATGAAGCTTTGGTTCGCGGAACCCACAACGCAAACCACTATTTACTGTTATACTGTTTTAGCTTAGGTCTAGCCGAAGTGTCGATTCGGGCAATCGCAGGGAGGGCAACAAATAAGCTGTTAAACAAACAGTCAGTGGGCATCTGCAAATAGTAAATTTTTGAGCATTTAGGAGAAAATGGGCGCCATTCCTGCGCATTTGGCTGGAACGGGCGAGCGCCATTGTAGTGTAGAGCCTACAGGTATGGGGTTCTTGTCAGCTCTGCCAGGCGTACAGTATAAGGTGGAAGATAAACGAAAGCCAGGGAGAGCACCACTCCTACGCAACCTTCTATAGCATCTCAACAACACCAACCACCTTTTATTATGGGGACGAGAGCCGTGTTAAGCAAGCAGACCTGCACGTATTTGTTCAAAAGTAGACGAACCTGGATAGCGAGAGAGAGATCAAAAAACGCTGGCTACTCAGCAAGTGCAAAAGGCTCTTCAGGGGCACGAAGAGGTCTTAAACCAGACTGCGGCGCAGTGAAGAAGGGCTGCAAAAGATAGAGCCACCGTAGGACATCCATTAGTAGCCTATATTGCGTTGATATATGTTCAAATTAATGGCCATGGATTGCTAGCGTTACTTGGCACTGGATGCGGAGTGTATCTGTTGTTCAAGGAGACGGCACAGAGTGGAAATAGCCCGTTCTCTCATTAGAGTAGTCCATAAGACGCACAATTGCTGACGGGCAGCAGAGAGTAGGGATTGGTCAGGGCTTGACAGCAATATGCCGCTTTTAATCGGGAATGAGTTTTACCAGCACCGCAGGGACTGCTACGCTGTACCCGTGCACTGTGACATAAGTATATATACGCCATGGGGGACCCCATGGAAGGCGCGCGTGTCCGCATACTTGCGAGCTGTGGAGCTCATTATCCCGGGAAGTACTAGAGTAAAGAATATCGTGGTGTCCTGAACAATGCCCATTTCACCTGTGGTAATCGGTGTCCAGTCGGCATGTCAGGGCAAGGTAAGCCAAAGTCTCCTTTGGGGCGACTCCGAAGCGTGATGAGAGAGAATAATTGCCTTAAAACTAATTTATGGATCAAGAATCTTAATTGAAGTTTTAACCGAGGAGCAGATAGAATGTGCAATTTTCACGGAGGTTCGTGGATGCACTATTACATGATGGCGAGCAGTTACCAGGCTGGCTACCTACTGGTCGTGCTGCCTAACGAATCAACCAAAGCTCCAAGTGAGTTTCAAGTCGTGATTCGCTGGAATGAAGCTATCGATGGCACGAAGAAGAAGCTTGAGCGTCAGGTAGGTGATTTGTTGGAAAAGAAAGGTGGAAGAGGCGACCACCGCATTGTTTATTTTCGAGAATGCCGAAATTTGGCGCGTGTGCATTAACTTGAATCCCCTGAACAAGCTTACCGTAAAGAATTGTTCGATGTTTCATACTGAAAGTATTTTACAACATACATTCATCAATAGACCTCTGGGCATTGGACTTCAAAGGTGCCTTCGTAAGAATCCCCATGCATCCTAATGATGAACCGGATCTATCCCTATCAAATAACGAGCAAATGGACGCCGTTTAGAACACCAGAATATCCCTTTTCCTAACGCTTTTCCGGCACACTGATCTCCACAGCGTGCAGCTATGTCCGCACAGGCGCCTTTACTGGAGTCACCCAGAGTATACCTAGGATTGTGTTGACGCAAACACTCGCAAACTCGCGTACACCTAAATATTGTCTGTCTAGAAGGTCCAACGTCTTAGATTGAGTACAGCGGCAAGCTACTAGGGATTTTTAATGACATTGCTAAGGAGTAATGGATGGTCGTCTACATGAACGACGTCTTGGCATTCAACTAAGGTTCAAGAGCACCCATAGCATCAAGGGGGTGCACTTCGGAGCGTTAATGTTTGGTTTTGAGAAGAAAGATTGTGGTCCTGAGATCCCGTGCTTCAGCTGCAGAAATTGAGCCAGATCCGGGAAAAGTTCAAGCATCCAAGGTGTGCAGCTATAAGGACGTTGCAAACTTCCATAGAGTCGCCTCTAGGTACTAGCTTTTAATTTCTCGATTTGCTTGGATCTCTGATCTGTCGGCCGGTATAGTTGAGCCAACGCACTCTGTGAAGTGGACAGCGGAACCTGATGCCGCAGGACGGATCCCAATGCTTTTCAGCCGCCTTACAATGCCTCTGGTATAAGTACCCTTTAGGAAGCGTCATCTCTTCATGACTATGATTGGTAGAAGCGTAGCAGTAGACGCAATTCTTTCGCAGCATGCTACGGAATCTCCAATGTGTCACAATTTTTCTTGGTCTTCTCATCCTTGCAACGAAACGAGTCCTGGTATCCAATGCGGAAAAGAACACTTTGCCGAGTGGTTGGGCGTAAAATCCATCCCGCCTCTATCTAGATGAGCATCTTCGTATGGTTCTAGCAGATCACTGGCTCATAATGTACTTTAGAAGGACTTTTCAGGATTTCTATGATTTCAGGAACATTCGCTGGCTCTGGAGTCTCCTGAAGTATATGAATATTATCTGATTATTTTGAGTTGTCTCTTTTTGGGGTTGAATCATTTCGCGGGGCGCCGAGCAGTAGCAGTAGGAGCAGCAGTGACGATGGAAGCGTTGCACTACCTGGGAGTGGCCTCTGTGGAAGCCCCTCGCACCGTGTAAGCCCAAGCGCGCACGCGACGCCTTAGCGATATATTATTTTACATGAACGCTATTAGCTGTGACAAATCAGAATTGCTAGCGACACTGCGTTGGTCTGGTGTATTTGACACCCATGCATCCGCAACTATAGGCAGAAACGGAGTGGCATGGAGCTAGAGTTCTACCACACTGAGAATGGCCTGCCACGCTTCAAGATAAAACGGGACTCCATCGTGTTAAGGTCCCAATTTAGCCCCACAGCTCACAAAAAGAGCACATGGATATCCGCGTTCGGGCCATGATGCGATTCAAACTACAGCGATGAGGCTACATGGGTCTCTTTGGTGGCGTGGGAGCCATCTCACGGCAGAGGAGTATGCATTTTCACGCCCATATTGTCAGTAAATGATGCAGTGCAATTTTTCGAGCATATGATTTTCCAGATAATCCTGGTTTGTGCACGGATTTTGACTGATTTTACTAAGGACTTCACTAATTGACTGGCGGAGGCCAAGGGTCAGGATAACATATACTCTGGCACTGGAAAACCTCAGCAAGCACGCCCACTTCATGCCTTGCTTCACTTCTGCCATGTACCAGAAAATCGCTTGATTGTTATTGACTCACGTCTCAAAGCTTCACGGATTCTCCAGAAGTATCGTTAAGGATAAGGATCAGAAGTTGGTTAGTGCGCTGTAGCGTGCCTTCATAGCCTCCTACACATTCACCATAACATACGCACTGCAAATCATCCCTGGGCAGATGAGCGAACAAGACCCATAAACCGCATTCTTTTGCTGGATAAGTGAGTGTTTGCTTTCAAAAGGCGAAGTGCTTGGCTTGTTTTCTTCCTTCTGCTACATTGGCTTACAGTGCAACAGTACACTTGTCTAGTCGCTACTTTTATGCATCCCTTGTCGACCTTGGAGAATTCCACTCTGCACTGCTTATGTACATTATGTTGAGGGAGCAGCAGCTGCCGTTGTCAGCAGAGGGATTCATAGAACATCTGGCTAGTGCAGGCTCAGGTATGTGCAAAGCTAAAGAGAGACAAGCAGGCACTGGTAACAAGCAGCGGTTTGCTGGATGTTTTGAACCTCGAGAGAAGGTCTGAATGGATCGGTAGGCCTTCCAAGTACATCAGAAGGAGACCAAACAAAGTAGCTTGCAGCCAGGTGGGAAACACCGATATCTATTTTCTCGCAACTTGACGTGCTTTCTTACTCTATCAATTGTTTTGTTTAAAAATTTCAGCGCCATAGAACTATCAATATCGGCCTCTTACGCAGGGTCCAAAATTCCTCCAAGTCCTGAGGAAAGCTTCGCCATGCAAGCAAGTAAACGGCGAGGAGGCGAGAGATTTACAGGGAGCCGCAGAAGTGCTGGACTTTATGACTCTTGAGCACTGTGGACACACTAGACGGGAGTATCTAATTAGCCCAGGAAGGAGCCGAAATACCACTGGTTGACAGAGGATCAATTCCAGGTTTTGTCGCTTTGAAAGGATTGTCGTCCTTTTTTGGTGTACAATCATCGCCTCCATGAACGGTTTTTCTTGCGTTCCATGGTAATGTTCCTTCCCCAGTGCATGCTCTGCCTTAAAAATCTGCCTTCATCTATGGATACTGTTCGGAAATTTCCAATGATTGTTCAAATGTTTGCTTCACTGAGATCAATACCAGGGAACGCAGATACCTTATCCCCACCACCTTCCGTCTGCCTCTTTGGGGCTTTGAAGTTGACGATGCTGCATACATCAGCTGCAAAGCGAGCAGAGATTTTGTCGAGGCGCCGGGCAGTGAGAGGTAATCTTTACTTCTATTTCACTGGCCGTGCTTTTTGTCTTCTGTTTTCTCGTAGCATGAGGCTCGCTTTTAAGCAATTCGGCCACAACTATCGGTGCTCCGCTGCGCTCTTGGTTTGGTCTATAGTTCGTCGTTGGCTGGACTGCGTCTATTTCTTTCTCTTGATTTCACTACAACACATTACGAACACTTTGCGCCTTATACATGCACTGTTTTTTACCTTTCTGCCTGCTTGAGAAGTGGCAATAGGACGAAAACCCTGCCGGTGTTCTTGATAGAGCTGGTCTCGATGGACGCGTACAGATCACAACGGTGTGTTCGGAAATGGGAGAGAAGATGTTGCGCAAACAAGCTACTTGTAAAACTTTCTGCTACACAATTTTTATTGAGCTAAGACCTGGCAGACAATTTTGCTGAAGAGCACTGTTAGTCTGGTACAAAAAGGCTCAACATCATGCGCGTATGCGCCAGATGCTGTGTGCAATTAGCTGTGAATGCCAAGGGTGCACAAGGGGTGCAGCATCGCGCACCCTTCTGCTCCCGTTATCTCGCGTTGGTAACGCTGAGCGACGCGCACAGCAGAAGGAGGGAGGTCTTCAGGAAAACAGTGGATATACACTGTTTACCGTAAGTGTGCAGACCTTGTGATAATGTGCTTACATAAATCACTCAGTACCTTTACTCAGCTGGCAAAGCAGCTTAGCACAGCAGGGCAATTGTTGTACCAGCTCGATGTTTGTGTTGAGTCTGGAGTTACGTGCCTCTCGACGGAGATCGCAGATCAAGCATTAAAATGTCGTACGAATAGGCAAACCAAAAGATCAATTACATACTAGTTTTTAGACAAATATAGCTACTGCACTAGGAAGTAGAAAAGTGTGACTGAGCCCGACGGCAGATCTTTTTCAATATAAGGGCGCCCTTTTCTTCCATAGCGGTCAGTTGACACTAGCAATGCAGAGGCAAGCCGAAAACTTCTCCAATCACAGTTTCCCAGGCAGCAAATAAAAAAAGGCACTGAGAAGCACAAAGTAAAATTATGCCCATAAAAGAAATAAAATCAAACTGCCAAAAACAAATAATGAACCCAACCAACACCACTGCGTAATGTGACGTACCGTGGTTTAAAACGTGTATTTCCGCGCCTTCAAACGCTTTTTTACGCAGGTCAACACGCTCTCTAATTAATAGATAAGGTACCTGTATATCTATACTCCATCAAGGCCCTCGGCCCCTAGAGAAGGACGGTGGCGATGCAAGATCGTCAATGACACGACCAACTGAAAATTTTGCGTGCCTAGAATAACTGTGAGAAGGCGTATTACTCCAGCTTCTGGTATACTTTAGTACCATTTGCGCCTGTATAAGATAAACAGAAAAGTTAAGCTTCACGATGAGCAGAATCGAAGAATGAGTAGATAACGAACATGGATTGCGCAACTAGACGCCAGTGGGTGAAGTGGCATTGACGCCCAGTAAGGCGACCGGGACGCTGGTACCCCGATGCCCAGACTTGACGCGCATGCTAAGAGGCAGAATGAGACAATTGAGGATGCGTTAAAGGTCTTGAAGCGGTGACTTTGCACAAAGAGGACTATTTCCTTGAAGCGATGATTCTTTTTTAATGACGCCAATTTTTCTGCTTGGAGCTGCTGTCTGACGTGTAGGCGTGAATCAGCAGGCTTGCTGGACGAGAAAGCATGGGGGAATACCCAAAAGTCCAGGATAAATTATGGATATTTAGCTTCTACTTATAAATTCAAGCAAAACAGCTGATCCTCTTTTGAAATAGAGTTCCCAAAAGCTTTTACGAAGGTGGGGCAAAGCAGTCATCGAGTCTGAAACTGAACTGAAGGCGCTTGCTACCACATCGTGTTGAGAAGAACTGGCACAGCTGCAGCGCATATTCATAGGCGTCGTTCCAATAATCGCTGCCTCGGTCGGGCCGGGTATATGAAGAGAGGCAGCAGGACAGCACATAGGCAAGCTAACCCAGGGCTGTGGCGCCTTATGGGAGGGCAGCCGAGTCATGTGAACTGTCAAAAGATTTGGGAATCCCACTAGTTATTAGCGTGCCAAGCTCTCACATAGGATATCAGTCAGCCTTAAGCTAGCGTTTACTTTCGAGCATCCTTAGGAAAGGCCGTTGTGGTGTTCGTTGCTGCTAAGTCTGTTGCAGCCGAAGTAGAAGACACCAGGTTCCATGAACGCGTTCCGAGTGCTTTCTGGCTATAGCAGAATCGAGATATGGGGATTTCAGCAAACACATAATCCAGGTCTGTAGAGCTGCTTAAAATAACCGGTTGGCGTGAGAAGTCTTCAGCAGGTGTGAAAAACGAACTACAACACATTATGCCAAAGGAGGAGCAGAATAGTCATATCGAAACGACTGCATTTAAAGCACAATGCCGGATGAAAGAGTAAGCTTGACCGATAAGGGCAGGGCAGGCGGTAATGCTCGTAGGGCCCCAATCCAAAGTCACCTGGCATCCAAAACCTTGTAAAAGTCTTACCGATAAAGCAGATGATTCCGGAGCTGCCGTGGAAGGTGTCGGAGCAAAAGCCACGACCCAAGCTGGAGATCTGCTTAGCGTCTGCCGTCGGAAATGACTCTACTTCGAAAGTAATTGGTGATATAAGTTGGGTCGGCCTCCAAAGCTCTCGCCTGTACGACGAAGCGCGCTAAAAAACAGCTTTGAAGGGCTCATGGAGAAGGCAGAAATTACGCTACCTTGTTTTCAAGGAATTTGTACTGGGTCAGGGAAGTACTGCTTGGCAGCAATAACGAGCACGCTATGCACACAGAGTCACCTGTTTGTGGGTGAGACGCGCATCAGTTGCCCCCTGAGAGAGTCATCAACCACGTGAACACGTAGGCTGCGGTAAAGGCGCCACGTAAATGGGAAATCTTTGGTTCAGTCGCAAAGATCTTGGAGTCTGGGGGAAATTCCTGCAACTCCTGAAGAGCAATACGCAAACGGAGCTTATATCCTCGTTTTTTGTAGCAACATGCATTAACATGGCCATTAAAGATGACTCATTGGGCCAGGAACAGTACTGTGTGACTATCAAGTACAAGGAGAATGCCATTGGGATTTCATCCCGAAACCTGCTGTCTACATCTCATGCGGTGCGACAGGTGCTGCACGATGCAAAAGCATTCACGATGCTTGATACAGAGATGAGATTTTGCCAACTACGTATCCACCGAAAAAATAGCAGAAGATTGCATTCCGTCTGTGTGTGGGCCTGTAAGGGTTGAACGTCGTGTCCCTCGCACAACACGGATTGCACAGATGTCCAAAGACATTTGAATCAAGAGGAAGCCTACGGTTTTACTCCATAGGGGCGGAAGAGTGATTGACTTCCTAGACAACGATTTGGTCGACGAGTGGACGAAGTTTTCTACCCTAGCTGCTGGACAAAGTGTTGAGAATTCCCTGGACTCACATAATATACTGCATATTTAAGACGTGTCATCTTGCAAACTTAATTGAGCACCTGGGATACAGGGTGGTAGCTAACGGAGTAACTCCATCCCATCTGAGATGACAGCGATCAAAATCTGGTAAGGGCCTCAATACTACACCTAGGTAAAGCAGTAGCGTAGGCTTATACCGTATGCTTATGAGACCCCCTTTCGACAATATGCCGAGGGCTGTTGTGGGGCTAACGGAAAAAAGGTCGGAGACTCTTTGGGCTGGAAAAAGCGGAGAGGAGCGAGGAAGGTCTTGATGCATACTCTTGTATGCCGCACAGCTGTGCATACTACAATTCCATCAATCCTCATGGGATGCGCATTGGGCAGACTTCCTCAGCAAGATGGGTTGCCGCGGCGCTTCATAAATGCCAAGCCATTGGACACCCAGCAGAAGTGCGAAGTAGTAGCCAAGGGCTAATAGCTCGAAAGTGCAATAGTTACTCTTCGCAAGGATTACTCAACCTTACAGCACTTCTTTGGCCCACAGCTAGCGTGCTTGAGGCACTTATGGACTTCAGGGACTTCCGCATCGAAAATAAAGCTGATGTAAGCAACGTGGGTGCCGAAGCGCTTTTCTGATGCCCTTCTCTTTTAGCTTACCGATCAACAGGGTAGCGAATTACCCTGGCAAGTGGCTCACCCGAATCTGTATGTGGTTTTTCCTACAGCCGCTAAAGAAGAACCTTCTTTGCATTTAAGAAAGGCCGTTACACGCACGCAGACTAAATCGGGGAAGCGTCCTTGAAAAGCGTCCTTGAGAAGTGCGCATTGGTGGTGAATGATATTATTAGTTCCTGAAAGCTGTCAACACTTCGGAACCATCCTGGAGGCAGCCGAAGCCAACAGATTGCACATGGCAATTTTGAAGACTCAAGGGACAGAGCTAGAGATCAGGCTTCTTCGCAGATTATATATGATCTACAAGGGGGTCTTAAGCATATGTATTTGCTTCGACAGATTTTGGGTCATTGCACCGTACACCAAGAAGATAAACACCATATAGCAGGTCACATGAGTATCAGGCAAGCATGAGATAGACTTGCCAGAGAGCTTGATTGGTTTCGCATGCGCAACTATGCCAAGGAATACATAAAAGCGCTGTTTCTACTACAGAGCAGCCAAATATGTGCTCCTAAATGTAGCTAGCTTGATTCGAATGCCCCAAATTTCCAATGGATGATAGGCTCAACTGTCGGCGGATTTCATTGCAACGTTGGTCAGCAGTATGGAAAAAGATAGGGCGCAATCCACAACTTGGTTAATACCAATCATGATAAGACACACTTCATCCCCAACCGCACTGATGCATAAATCACTCTACCAAAGTGCTTCACTCAACAGGCAACCAAAAGCGCTCTGAAAACAAAACATGTAACCCCATTGTGAAGTGTTCTTCCAAAAAGGTTCCCATTCCCTGCCCCAGCCACTTACGCTTCCGGTGTGAGAGAAAAAGGCCAACTAGGTTTTCAGATTGCGGCACTCTTAATGCGTTTTAGGCGTTTACAGTTAGTTGCAGAAAGCATCTAGGACAGAGGCGCACCGCACTGTTTCTTCGTGTAAACAGAAAACGCTACTCTGCAATATTCAAGCTTGTAAGCCACCAGACCATGTGGCTTACTAATTGCTAATTCGTAACATAGTGCAAGTAATGTAACGAATGCGATGAAGTTCAGCTTCTCGACCTAAGCGTTCGAGTCCTATTTGGAAGCACCCGCCCTGGGGTTCCGCAGCTGTTTGTCGAGGAGAGATGTGCATAAGGCAGTCCAAGTGTTCCTACACTATCGGCGATTCTCTTGTAGAAATAAGTACAAAAATAGGTGCGACATAAGAACTTATGTGAAAAGCACAAACGGTGACAAAGTACACACATTAGCGGACGGCGACGGAGGGATAAAACCAACACGACTGCAACGGCGCAACAGTTTGCCGTCATCGGCCAGCTGGGATATGTGTGCTTCCTGGTAGGCGAGACCATCGCGAAAGTAAACTGTGTAGGAAATATCAAAGCACATATTACTACACCAGTGCCCTTGCTTCTAATACGAATGTCGGCTTGCCAACACAATCGGCTCATGCAGCATAGTTCATTTTCATACCTAAACGGAGGCATATGCCGGGAGGTAAAACTAACATACCTGAAAGTGCCTTTGCACATATCCGAGTGCAGAGAACTTTTCGAAAAGAACCACTACCAGGAACCTTTCAAGCACTACCCACAGGTCAACGTAGGTTTTCTCCGAGAACACAGGCGAGGCAAGAACAATTTCTGAGGAAACACGACTAGTA